>NC_092339.1:204464242-204767272 GCF_046630445.1 Rutidosis leptorrhynchoides
TCGAATTTGAAGAAATTTTTTGCTAAAGAAGATCTCACTATTCCGTTAGATGAAATCCAAATCAACGAAAAACTTCAATTCATCGAAGAACCCGTCGAAATAATGGATCGTGAGGTTAAAAGACTTAAGCAAAACAAGATACCAATTGTTAAGGTTTGATGGAATGCTCGTAGAGGACCCGAGTTCACCTGGGAGCGTGAAGATCAGATGAAGAAGAAATACCCGCATCTATTTCCAGAAGATTCGTCAACACCTTCAACAGCTTAAAATTTCGGGACGAAATTTATTTAACGGGTAGGTACTGTAGTGACCCGAACTTTTCCATGTTTATATATATTAATTGAGATTGATATTTACATTATTAAATGTTTCCAACATGTTAAGCAATCAAACTTGTTAAGACTTGATTAATTGAAATATGTTTCATATAGACAATTGACCACCCAAGTTGACCGGTGATTCACGAACGTTAAAACTTGTAAAAACTATACAATGACATATATATGGTTATATATATAGTTAACATGTTTTTATTATAAGTATGTATCTCATTAGGTATTTTAACAATGAGTTATATACATAAAAATGAGACTATTAATTTAAGAAACTCGAAAACGATATATATAACGATTATCGTTATAACAACGTCTTACTAGGTACATATGAATCATATTAAGATATTGATACACTTGGTTAATTATGTTAAATGATAAGTAAATATATTATTAAGTGTATTAACAATGAAATACATATGTAAAAATAAGACTACTAACTTAATGATTTCGAAACGAGACATATATGTAACGATTATCGTTGTAACGACATTTAACTGTATATACATCATACTAAGATATATTATATATCATAATATCATGATAATATAATAATTTAAAATCTCATTTGTTATAATAAACAATGGGTTAACAACATTCAACAAGATCGTTAACCTAAAGGTTTCAAAACAACATTTACATGTAACGACTAACGATGACTTAACGACTCAGTTAAAATGTATATACATGTAGTGTTTTAATATGTATTCATACACTTTTGAAAGACTTCAAGACACTTATCAAAATACTTCTACTTAACAAAAATGCTTACAATTACATCCTCGTTCAGTTTCATCAACAATTCTACTCGTATGCACCCGTATTCGTACTCGTACAATACACAGCTTTTAGATGTATGTACTATTAGTATATACACTCCAATGATCAGCTCTTAGCAGCCCATGTGAGTCACCTAACACATGTGGGAACCATCATTTGGCAACTAGCATGAAATATCTCATAAAATTACAAAAATATGAGTAATCATTCATGACTTATTTACATGAAAACAAAATTACATATCCTTTATATCTAATCCATACACCAACGACCAAAAACACCTACAAACACTTTCATTCTTCAATTTTCTTCATCTAATTGATCTCTCTCAAGTTCTATCTTCAAGTTCTAAGTGTTCTTCATAAATTCCAAAAGTTCTAGTTTCATAAAATCAAGAATACTTTCAAGTTTGCTAGCTCACTTCCAATCTTGTAAGGTGATCATCCAACCTCAAGAAATCTTTGTTTCTTACAGTAGGTTATCATTCTAATACAAGGTAATAATCATATTCAAACTTTGGTTCAATTTCTATAACTATAACAATCTTATTTCAAGTGATGATCTTACTTGAACTTGTTTTCGTGTCATGATTCTGCTTCAAGAACTTCGAGCCATCCAAGGATCCGTTGAAGCTAAATCCATTTTTCTCTTTTCCAGTAGGTTTATCCAAGGAACTTAAGGTATTAATGATGTTCATAACATCATTCGATTCATACATATAAAGCTATCTTATTCGAAGGTTTAAACTTGTAATCACTAGAACATAGTTTAGTTAATTCTAAACTTGTTCGCAAACAAAAGTTAATCCTTCTAACTTGACTTTTAAAATCAACTAAACACATGTTCTATATCTATATGATATGCTAACTTAATGATTTAAAACCTGGAAATACGAAAAACACCGTAAAACCGGATTTACGCCGTCGTAGTAACACCGCGGGCTGTTTTGGGTTAGTTGATTAAAAACTATGATAAACTTTGATTTAAAAGTTGTTATTCTGAGAAAATGATTTTTATTATGAACATGAAACTATATCCAAAAATTATGGTTAAACTCAAAGTGGAAGTATGTTTTCTAAAATGGTCATCTAGACGTCGTTCTTTCGACTGAAATGACTACCTTTACAAAAACGACTTGTAACTTATTTTTCTGACTATAAACCTATACTTTTTCTGTTTAGATTCATAAAATAGAGTTCAATATGAAACCATAGCAATTTGATTCACTCAAAACGGATTTAAAATGAAGAAGTTATGGGTAAAACAAGATTGGATAATTTTTCTCATTTTAGCTACGTGAAAATTGGTAACAAATCTATTCCAACTATAACTTAATCAACTTGTATTGTATATTATGTAATCTTGAGATACCATAGACACGTATACAATGTTTCGACCTATCATGTCGACACATCTATATATATTTCGGAGCAACCATAGACACTCTATATGTGAATGTTGGAGTTAGCTATACAGGGTTGAGGTTGATTCCAAAATATATATAGTTTGAGTTGTGATCAATACTGAGATACGTATACACTGGGTCGTGGATTGATTCAAGATAATATTTATCGATTTATTTCTGTACATCTAACTGTGGACAACTAGTTGTAGGTTACTAACGAGGACAGCTGACTTAATAAACTTAAAACATCAAAATATATTAAAAGTGTGGTAAATATATTTTGAACATACTTTGATATATATGTATATATTGTTATAGGTTCGTGAATCAACCAGTGGCCAAGTCTTACTTCCCGACGAAGTAAAAATCTGTGAAAGTGAGTTATAGTCCCACTTTTAAAATCTAATATTTTTGGGATGAGAATACATGCATGTTTTATAAATGATTTACAAAATAGACACAAGTACGTGAAACTACATTCTTTGGTTGAATTATCGAAATCGAATATGCCCCTTTTTATTAAGTCTGGTAATCTAAGAATTAGGGAACAGACACCCTAATTGACGCGAATCCTAAAGATAGATCTATTGGGCCTAACAAACCCCATCCAAAGTACCGGATGCTTTAGTACTTCGAAATTTATATCATATCCGAAGGGTGTCCCGGAATGATGGGGATATTCTTATATATGCATCTTGTTAATGTCGGTTACCAGGTGTTCACCATATGAATGATTTTTATCTCTATGTATGGGATGTGTATTGAAATATGAAATCTTGTGGTCTATTATTATGATTTGATATATATAGGTTAAACCTATAACTCACCAACATTTTTGTTGACGTTTTAAGCATGTTTATTCTCAGGTGATTATTAAGAGCTTCCGCTGTCGCATACTTAAATAAGGACGAGATTTGGAGTCCATGCTTGTATGATATTGTGTAAAAACTGCATTCAAGAAACTTATTTTGTTGTAACATATTTGTATTGTAAACCATTATGTAATGGTCGTGTGTAAACAAGATATTTTAGATTATCATTATTTGATAATCTACGTAAAGTTTTTTAAACCTTTATTGATGAAATAAAGGTTATGGTTTGTTTTAAAATGAATGCAGTCTTTGAAAAACGTCTCATATAGAGGTCAAAACCTCGCAACGAAATCAATTAATATGGAACGTTTTTAATCAATAAGAACGGGACATTTCAGCTCCATCAAGTCAACTTCGACTTTTCAGTCGAAACAGCCTTATTATAACCTTGATATATAAGTTTACCTTTCGTCATCGTTATCGGGGAACCGTTTATATTCCATCACATTAGCAGTAAACTTACCAGCAACCTCGTTACTTCTTGACTTAAATCTCTATGATAAATCATTATATTTATTCATTGAAACCCTATCATATACTCATTCGCATCTTGTAACGAGAACTGACATACCAATTATCGGGAACCAGTAATCAGTACTTTGAAAACTCACAGCATATCTACATCAACAGTTATATGTATAACATTCATCTCTTAGGATTATGATCTTTCATCTGAAATCCTGAAAAGCACTCAGTCTACAAATCAATACTCTGAATGTTGAAAAAGCTGAATGAAGCAGCAGAAATCGTAGACAACCGTAAACGACCTTAATCATCGGAAGTTGATGATAAAGTATAGTATGTTGGAAAAGCTCAGAAAAGTTGGAACTGGAAAACAGATTGAGCTAACCATGAAGGAGACTCTGAACAAATCACAAGGACTAAACTTGTACATAAAGAATCCTGATGATTCTGTATCTGATGAAATCTTTAGCGAACGCCTTGCTTCTGAATCTAAACCCCTACGGATAAATCTTCTCTATCATCCTTCGATATTAGAAATTTCAAGATATCATTGTATCTTTCATTATAAATATCCTCCATATTCTGAAGATAATTTCATAACTATTCTTATCTGAAATCATTAATCTTTTAGTGCTATCAGTGTTACATCATATAGAAACTGTTAGTTTCTATATTCTGTAAAATTTCGAGTTTAAAATATGAATGTTTTTAAGTAGTGTTGGGAGCTGAAGCATGAGTTAGTATAATATAATGACACTTGATCAACGTGATTATATTACAGTAAGTCATGCTGAATTTCTAAATGGAATGTGATGATTCACAGATCATAACGTCATCATGTGCCATATTACACGACTCCTACGTTCTGTCTAATCTATAAACATATCATGAGCATATTTTCTTGATAGTCCTATCTTTCCTTAAATTCTGGTAATTTGACAAGTCAAATTGTGCTATTACCGTTTCGTTCTTAGGAAATAACAATGTTCATTCTGAAACTTATATTTATGCATTCTGGACCATTATAAGAGATGCCCAATCACAAGAAGAAGAAATGGAGGGACAAAGCTCCGAAATAGAAATTTGAGTATAAATCGTAGCAAATAGGTGGGAGTATTAACTGGGGATGACAATGATTATAGAAAGCAGAAGTAAGGATTTTGAAGTATAAGGGAAGATATAAAGCCCGATAACAACACATAAACTACAAACCATGTATTTCAATGTTTATCGCAACATAAAGACACATGAGAATTAAAAACACTGTAACCCCAAGGGCGAGGTAGAAGAAAACAGATTCTTTTGGTAGGAGTTGGAAAAGGAGGATGATTGTTGTGATAGTAAGGATAAGGACAAGGATCAGGACTGGGTTAAGCATTCTTATCAATATTTTGAATTTGGGAATTGAGTATAGGAATGGTAAAAGTGACGGAACGGAAGAAGTTATTTTATAATGAAATATCTGATAGAGAAATCAAAGCAAATCTCCACATTTAATTAGAGAGATCCTAAATTCCTAATTTGCCGAAGAATCAAATTTTTAGATTTCGAATATTTTCTTTAAATCTCTTAAATTCGGGAATTCAACCCTGTTTACATCAAAAGCTAAGGAAAATCTTATTTTCTTCAATTCACTCTTTTGCGATAGCTTCATTCGTATTCTTAGAATAATCGAATTATTTTATCATTATTATTCAATGATGATGAACCTCTAATTATCAACTCATATTGGTCATGAAAATGTTTTTATTGTTAGCCATGACCACCTCACTCAAATTTCAGGACGAAATTTCTTTAACGGGTAGGTACTGTGATGACCCGGAAATTTCCGACCAAATTTAAACTTTAATCTTTATATGTTTCCGATACGATAAGCAAAGTCTGTAATATTGAGTCTGGAAAATTTTGAAAATATTGTTCATATATGCAATTACCCATTGACCCATTTCCGACGATTCACGAACAATTGTGTGAAAATATATATATATATATATATATATATATATATATATATATATATATATATATATATATATATATATATATATATATATATGAATGATGTACACAATTAATGTTATATGAAGTTGGTAATATGAATAAAATATATATAAGTGTTAATTGTTCAAATAAGTTATTATATAGTATCCGTATTAGATAACTAATAAAATGTACCATTGTTATAGTAAACTTAATTACAGGTTAAGACATAGATATTATATTACTTTTATTCTTAATATTAATATCATATATGAGATTTGATAAGCAAAATTTGTTATATCAATATAGTTAATACTACTCTCATTATTATTATTATTATTACAAATATTATTATTTGTGTTATTAATATATATAATTGAAACATGTAACTTGAAATTACTAGTATTATTATTAAGCATTATCATTAAGAAGTATTACTATTGATATATTATTATTATTATTATTATTATTACTATTATTATTATTATTATTATTATTATTATTATTTTTATTTGATATTATTATGAATAAAACTATTGTTAAATATTACATCAAATTAATTACAAATTATTATACTTGCTTTCATTATCATTATCATCACTAAAATTAATATTAATATCAATATTGATCTCAGTATTAGTGATACTATTAATTACAATATATAATATATATACTATCATAAATAGTATTGTTATTATCATTATCATTTTTAATATTATAATTATCATTTTATTTTATATCATTAATATTGATACTAGTAGTAAAATTAGTATTATTTTGATTGTCAATATCATTATTATTATTTCTATTATTATTATTGGTAATTTTATAACTCTATTATTATTATTATTATTATTATTATTATTATTATTATTATTATTATTATTATTAATGTATTTGTATTATTTATAATTAATCTTAAAAGTTAAATATGTTAACAGATAGGTAAATCGTACCAGTACAGATCACAATCAAACTGTATAAATTTTGTTTCTTGCCTTTAAGTGTGTTACCAGTCGATTTCTTAATGCTAAAACAATCCAAAATCAGTTTGATATCACTTTCAACTTTTTATTTTTTTTATATATATTATTGTACTGGATGATTCGATCTGTCGATTGCCTTCTTGTATAATTCCCTTTAATTACAGACGTTAATTGATTCATTTAAGTTACCCCATCTCTATACTACTTCTTCTTCTTCAATCACCAAAACTCATCACCGAGACACCCTTCGATCACCTCACCTCGCCACCATAATTCACCATCTCCAACACCAATGATCATGACACCACCGACCATCTTCAACTTTTCGGCCACCATCAACAACCATCGGCATTCTCACCACCACTTCTCTTCACCCATTGAAACCTTCTACACGACACAACCACCACTCTCCTCTCTCTCTCCTATCCTTCTCCGAAAAACTATCAAACCGGAACACCACCTTTCATCATGTAAACCCAACCCCCGTGTACTATTACGATCACCACAGTCTGCAAATACCTTCGAATGATCTGTCTGTTACTATTGTTACTTCTTTCAGTTTTCAAACGAGATCACCCCAACCCACCTGCAACGTTGGTTCCTGTTTTGCTGCACTTTGCCTTTCTGTTTCTTCTCGCTAATATTCACCACCCAAAATAACTTTCAAACGAAACCCACATGAAGGAGACAAAGAATGAAGAAGATGATGAAATAATGAACGTGAAAGAATGATATAGGTGAAGGGATATTAATGCTTTCATTTCTCTTGTTGGTTCGATAAAAATTCAACCATCCCCACCGAGTGCTTTTATTCTTTGTGTTGCCACTTGCCGAGTTATGATTGTGGTAGGCCACAGCTCCTTTAAAAAATCATACATAATCTATTCTAATTATGGCCGACAAAGTGGGTGAACTTTGTTGAGATGCATGGCTGTATCTATTTTTAAAGAATACATGTTTTCCTTTTTAAGAACCCCACTCAAAACGGGTCCACATATTACAAGTTCAAATATTTCTTTCTTGCTAATCGATTATTTTTTTCTGTTATGATGATGATGAACGAAAATTATGGAGATGATAACATGATCACGATGATGTTATTAAAGAAGATGATGTTATGGTTATGATGTTTGGTGGTACGTGATGATAATGATATGATGATGGTGGTGACGACAGAATGATTCAATAAAGATGATGATGGTATTATGGTAAGAATGAAGATGAAGATGTCCACGGTTTTGATGATGAGGGATAAGATTGACGAGGATGGATGATGATTGGGATACATGAAAATAATGAGGTAATGATTTTGTATTTGGAAGAAGAAATGGGACAAGACAGGAAAGGGTTATGTAAATATAAATCGGGATTCAAAATAGAAATGAGTGAAGCGGATGGATGGTTAGAGGTGTTTAGTTTAAGCGAGAGGTCGCGGGTTCGAGTCCCGTCACGGGCAGTTTACTCTCTTTTTAGAATTATAAGAATGATGTCAAAGTATAAAGTATAGCTTTGAAAGTATAGCTTTAAAGATGTAGAAATCTAAGAATGATGTCACCGGTTCAGAGTTATGACTTGGATTCTGATCCGTCAATATCAGAATATGTAATTGAATTTGTATGAAAACGATTTTATATCGTTGTGAGCATTGTTAATAATTTTTGAATCAAAGTTAAAGAATGTACAGTGTAACATATTAATTGCTAACTTATATATTTCTCGGGTATTACCTACCCGTTAAAGATTTCACAATTAATACTTTATACAAAAGAATTTTTATTACCGTCTTTATGAAAATATATGTATGTATATTTTCTTCAGATGTAACACAGATTTAATGAGTTAATATCATATTAAGCTCATTTAATTTTTGGCTTGACTTAGAAATGATTAATCTCTAAAACATTAAAGATTACATAATCTTTGCGGAGTATTTTGCTAATGTAATCGATACTTCATTATTTATTCTTATTCCTCTATAAAGGATGTTGATGCTCGTGGAATTTTTGTGAACCTTACAAGGCACAGATGATGTTTTCTGGAAAGTTTCGAGTACATCGAAAATGAAAATGTAAAATCAATTATGTAATTGAATAATACACTTAGTTTATTATGAAATGGAATTCATTAAGTTGAAACAGAGATTGTAGTTAACAATGGTTAAGTTGTTAAGGAAGGATGTACATCATTGCATATTAGTAATATGAACTAACCGAGTAGTACCTACCAGTTAAGATTCACACGTAATAGCTTAGTACGAAAAGATTTATTTTTATTTCAAAATTCATTTATATTAAATATACATAAAATATCTTCAGGGGAAATGAGTTAATACTTCATCGGTTATTGTTGCTGGTATTTCTTGGTAACTACGGTGCGTATGACGTTGATGCTCGTGGGACAGATTTTGAAGTTGAGGTTTGCGATGCGGATGTTGTTGGTGGTGGTAATGGTACTGTTGGTGTTGTTGTTGGTGATACTGTTGATGCCGGTGATGCTGCTGGTGCTTGTAAACTTTGCACCATATTCTCTAAAGCCACTACTCGAGTGCGAAGCTCGTTGACTTCTTCTACTACACCGGGATGATTGGCGGTTCGGACGAGCAGATGAATAAGATCCAGAATTTGAGATAGTATATTATCGTGATGAGATACTCTGTAAATGAGAGAGAAAATGGTGTCTCGAACATGTTCGCTGGTAAGTGCTTCAGATTCTTCGCCAAGAGGGCAATGTGGTGGATGGAAGGGATCGCCTTCTTCTTGTCTCCAATAATTAAGTAGGCTACGAACCCATCCCCAATTCATCCAGAATAGATGATGGCTAATTGGTTGATCCATTCCGGTTATACTGTCTTCGGAATTCAGGTGAATATCCATATCGGAATAGCTGTCAGAGTTTAAAGAATTTGAACTAGATACGGGATCCATCTTGTATAATTAGGGAGATGATTTTTGATATGAATTAGATTATAGAATTTAGTTTGGTATTCTTCAATACATAATTTACATATGTATATATAATACCAAATTCCATAAATCACGGAGAAATTTTCGGAAGATGTCAGAAAACGTTTACAGTAACAGATACGCTAAGAAATGAATTTTGTCTATACACTATTCATGCAATTAATGCAGTAAAATGTGTCTAGACTAGGAAAGATAAGCAGGTAATTTCCGACAAGAAATGATAAGCAAAACTTTTGACATGCAGACACGGTCGAAGTCCAGACTTACTAATGCATCCTAACAACTATCAGTTAGACACACTCATGCAAGACCTGGTTCGCTAGGACCAACGCTCTGATACCAACTGTGACAATCGCTCCAAATCCATATGGACGAACACGTCATTCATCGATTTCATTGCGAGGTTTTTGACCTCTATATGATACGTTTTGTAAACATTGCATTCTTTTGAAAAGGCACACCATAAATGAATATTTAAATCAAAGGTTTTCGACATCTGATGATTTCTACATATAGACAATCACCGTAAATAATAGTTTACAATAGTACTTCCGTTGACAATGCAGTCAAAATAAGATACATGGCGATGATTTGGTGAGTGCAACGTTTCCTTGAAAAATATGCCATGTACGATCCATGCATATAGCTTGTCTAACATATAAGCAAACAGCGAAGACTTCTAGGAACCTGAGAATAAACATGCTAACAAGTGTCACCACAAAGGTTGGTGAGTTCATAGTTTTAGTTTTTCGCATAATCTGTATATAAAAGTGGATCACAAGATTTCAGTTGTTCCATCCAGAAACGTTTATCAAAATATTCTACGAAATTGAGCACCCTGGTAACTAAACTTAACGTATATATAATTTGTACCCTTTGTATAATCATCTTAAAAATACACGCAAACCAACGTGTACGCTTCTCAAATAGCATACGTCCGTTAAAAGGCTAGTGCTCTAGCTCGGACGGGGATGTCAAGCCCTATGGATCCATATACTGTTATTCGCGCCCACCAGTCCATATCCTATGTACTGGCAGCTACTAGTTACCAAAGCTAAGGGATTTTTGGTTCAAACTCACTGTAGAATTAAGTATGTACTTGTATCCATTGCATTTAAAATAAATTGCATGTATTCTCAGCCCAAAAATATATATTGCAAAAGCAATTAAAAAGGGAGCAATGAAACTCACCTTAACAGCACATAAAGTTGTTCATCATAATGTGACCGAAACTTGGATTACCAAATAATCGTAGATCTCAACCTAGAGAACATATGTTGGTCAATAAATGTCTATCAAGCTAGGTCAGGTCATAGTGTATCACAATCCTAATGCTCGAGATCGACATACAAAAGTTATCCAAAGTCATTTCAAAAAGCCAATTTTGACAGTAGTTCAACAAAACGAGACGTACCTTATATAAGGATTCATTTACTCGGTTGATGATATTCAAAAATCCATTTTATCAATCTCGTAAACAAGTTGTTTAAATCTTAATTGCATATTTAAAAGCAATTTCAATTAACGTCAATCATAATTCAGTTGATCATATCTTTTAATCCGTTTATCGAAACTATTCAGTGTCTAAAAGAAAAGTTATTGATTTTTCGCCAGCTTTCCAAAAATATGTATATCATATACCTTTTACCAGTAATATATGTATTTAATTCGTGATTCATCATAAACTGTTTAACGACGAAATTTAGCATACAAGCTTGTATAAATATATATACTCGAGCACTAGACATGGATACACTATTAGTATATAAAAGATAAAATATAAATGCTTACGTATCAATATTGTGATTCAATATTTCATAAAAGTACGTAGACGTAACGGAGATGATAAACACTAGGTTTGATTCATAAATATACCCCCGAACATTACCCATAATTTCCTTAGCTCTATCTCGCTTGAAAACCCATTTTGAAAGTGACACGCTCATAACCTCGTCGTAATATTTTATGTATAATACTAATACTACTAATTAAGATTAATAATAATAATAATAATATTAATATTAATCTTAATAATAATAATAATAATAATAATAAGATTAATAATAAAAATATTAATAATAATAATAATAATAATAATAATAATAATAATAATAATAATAATAATAATAATAAATAATAATAAATATAATACGGAGTAATATAGATAAATATGTGTGTGTAAGAATTAAGCCAGAACTCGATCAATTTATAGAACCTTTTCTGAAAAAGTATCCCATGCGATCGCATGAGATTTGTGCTTCAAGGCCATGCGATCGCATGGCCCTCTGATCCAGCTCATAAACTTTTAACTTTTTGTTTGTCGACATAATTTTATATAATATATATAATATATTTAATTTATATAATTAATTATATATTATATTAAATTCACATGCATCATTGACTTGTAATTTTTGTTCCGATAAGTCGTACGTCATCACTCGACTTATGTCCCGGTTCCAGTTTTTCAAATGTCCTTTCGTACGCTGAGAAAACTTGTATTTTACATTTCGTGTCACGTACCTTTGTCAAAATATAGCCTTAAATTATCCCTAAACTATACCACTCAAAGTATATCTTAAACTTTCGAGTATTTTGGTCATTTACTTCTATAAATCATCATCTCGCTATTTGTTAATATATATATAATAACAATTCGTTTTTATGACCAAGTTAATATTATATTTTATCGTATTTGTCAAATATATATTTTCAATATTAATAAACACGTTTTATATCGCAAGTTATTCATATATCTAATTTCAACAGTTAATATTCCTTATTATTGTATGTGTCCAAATTACGTTATTTAAACAAACACTTTACCATTTATTCCGAATACCGTTAAGAATGGATGATTTCCCAAATCAACGTGAACCTCACAATAGAGACCCGTAATAATATCATAATCCTTAAAGGACTCATTAAATATCTTTTAATTCAATCGTTTGGCATAATCTTTTAATTCTGTAGTTGAATATATCAATCAGATAATCAAACCAATAAGTTTAATGCACAGTATCATTTACTTAACACTTTGTTACGTTTTCAAGTAATAGTATATGTATCTATTTACATATAATTGTTCGCGAATCATTGAGAACAATCGAAGGGTAATTGAATAGTATAAAATTTTGAGATTCAACTTTATAGACTTTGCTTATCGTGTCGGAAACGTTAAAGATTAAGTTTAAATTTGGTCAGAAATTTTCGGGTCATCACAGGAGGACTGCCTAGAGAAATTGGAAGGAAACATGATGCTTCCGCGAATGTAAGCGATTGTATTAGTTTTCGAATGTCGTGTGCATTGCATGTCTTGAAATGAGTGCACGTGTGTAATTGGTAAGTGGTTTAATCTTCGAGTTTATGATAATTATGGTAGAGGTCGATTTCGAACGTATGTTTGAGGACCGTGGAATGTGGTCCGTTTGGTTAAGTGATGAGGATCACGAGGACGTGATCGATTCTAAGTGGGAGAGAGTTGTAAGACCCCAATATTTATGCCACACAGAGTTTTAAATGATGTACGTATTGTGGATGAAGCTTAGTGTAAAAGTTAAAAGGTCAGAATCTGCCAAGACATGGGTGCGCGCCGCGCACAACCCTAGCGACAGAATTCTGCCTTTTTCTATTTTAAGTTTAATGAAGGGCTTTTTGGTCTTTTCACTTGAGGCCGGATCTCAGGCCTTATCAGCTGCTTTGGATCCACTTTTGGATCATTTTCACATCCATTCATCACTCTCAAGTATCTTAGAGAGAGAGGGAGAATTCTAGTAAGAGAATTGGGGTTTTGGAGAGGAAGGAGCTTGAATTGATTAAAGTCTCGGGTTTTAAAGTTGTTCACCTCGTTCCTAGCTTCATTTTGGTTGTTGTGGTAAGTTCTAACTCCGAATTTCATTGTTTGATTTTGATATTCAAGTTAGGGTTTGAACTTAAATTGTTGATAAACCCATTTAAACTCATGAAGTGAGTTTAGTGTTGCTTGTAATCGGGTTTATTGTTATTGTTGGTGGATTTTGGGTTGGTGAACAAATTGGTTATAATTAGGACTTGTAATTGGGTTTAATCACTAGGTTTAGTGATTATGGAAGTATTAGAACCCTTTTTGTGTGTTTGAAAGACTAATTTTGAAATTGAGTCAAAATTAGGGTTTTTGGGTGATTTTGAGATTGATAAGTGTTTAACACTTAAGATTGGGTTCATTGGCATATTAGAACCATGTTCACTTGTGATTAGTGATTATTGATTAGTTTGGACGCGTTTTGTATTTATGAGTGCAATTGGTCGAATTTGCACTAAGTGTCGAATTGAGTTGGTTGTAAATCCACTCTAAGTGTGTTGTTGTATTTATGATGAATTGATTAGGTATTTTCCATTGACGAGTTGCCGATTACTTGGAAGCATTCATCAAGGCGACAAACTAAGTGTTAATATCCTATGTGCGTATGTATGTGTAGGATCGGTGCGGGTCGGGTGAAGTGGTTCTCGGTTATAGAGCTCACTTCACATATAGGTGGATTTTTATGGACTTGTGTAATAGGTCCAATTGGCACGGTTGTGTGTTTTGGTTGACCACCGTTGGCGAGTTGCACACTTGTGTGTACAATATCACTTGGATTGTGATTTGGAGTTATAACCCCGACGGCGTGGGTTATGGTGTGGGAAATGAATATCAGTTTGCTCGTATTCATAATATTTTGGGTAGTGAATCTCGGATAGTGCGGATTCATGATGACTCGGGTTTTTCGGTCATCTTGTGATGAGGAAGTGAATCTCGGGTTGTGCGAATTCACTAAGGCTCGGGTAGTTCGGCCAACCTCGGTTATTGAATTGGTGAAGAAGTGAATATCGGGTTGTGGGAATTCACTAAGGCTCGGGTTGTTCGGCCAATCTTCATTGTGGTATTTGGTTCTCGGTATTGGGTTAAGGGGTTAACCTTTGACGTTTATATATATATATATATATATATATATATATATATATATATATATATATATATATATATATATATATATATATAGGCAGGATCAATGGGGAAGTAACCAATCGGGGGGAAGCGGGGGGAAGCAAAAAAAATATTTTTTTTCGTTTTTTTTGAAATTTTTTTTTTCCGGCATCAAGATCACAAGAAAATATGAACATTTAGAAGAGGCACTTCGTGATGAATGTTATTATTTAGGCGGGAAAACGATCGACAAAAATAACATTCAAGATAATATTGTTCGTGAAGAATATGAACGTTTTTTTCCATGTTTTGTGAAGTAAAATTTAGCCCGATTTAGAGTTTAGGGTTTAGGGTTTAGGGTTTAGCGTTTGGTGTTTTGGGTTTATGGAATAAACCCAAAACACCAAACCCTAAACCCCAAACCCCAAACCCTAAACCCTAAACCCTAAACTCTAAACCGTTTGTGTTAAAAACGCAATCTAAATTCTAAATCTAAACCCTAAACCCTAAATTTCTAAACCCTAATATCTAAACCCTATAAACCCTAATATCTAAACCCTAATATCTAAACCCCAATAGCTAAAACCTCAAAATACGCTCGAAAAACACGATAATTGTTATATATTACTTCTTCGAGCATTTTCCCGCCAAAATAAAAACATTTATCACAAAGTGTCTCTACTAAATGTTCATATTTTCATCTCATCTATAATGTTCGTGAACAAAGTTTTTTCAAAAAACGAAAAAAAAAAGTTTTTGCTTCCCCCCGCTTCCCCCCGAATGGTTACTTCCCTCTTGATCCTACCACTATATATATATATATATATATATATATATATATATATATATATATATATATATATATATATATATATATATATATATATATAGATGTATTGTTGTGATGTAGCTAACCCTCCGGGTGTAGCTATTTGGCGTTGTTCACATCGTCGTTGGTGAACTTATGTTTGTTGTTGTATTTTTAGGTCGTTGCTTAGTGATCGTACGGTATGCTTAGACTAGCTTGCCTTTATGCTTGGATGCTTCGGTATGCGGTATTTGATTATTTGTGTGGCGTGTCCTTTTTATTCATATATATGTATGTAGTATATTTTCACTCACTAAGCGTTAGCTTACCCTCTCGTTGTTTACATTTTTATAGATTGCATGGATGCGGTGGCTCGGGTAAGCGGGAACTAGTGGACTCGCATAATTGCTTTAGAAGGCTTGCTTTTGGATTCGATTAGGATTGGGTAGCGTATCCCCAATCGCCATGCTCGGCTTTATTTTTGTATTAAAAGTCATGTGGTCGAAGTTTGTACTTTGTACTTAAGGGGTATTTTGGGCATATGTGGGCCCGGTGTCGTAAAACCCTTTTTATTAATGGAACGTGTTAGTTTTAACTATATTAATGTATTGTGAAAAGCATTTGGTCTAAATGTGTCGGGAAGTCGAAGATCTTTTCGCGTAAAACGAAATTTTTGGACAGCGGGCTTCCAGGCCCTGTGCACGCCGCGCACAAGTGGGTGTGCGCGCCGCGCACCCCATCTGGTCAGCTCAGTTTTAATTTTTTTTTTATGTTGCGTTTTTGGTTGGTTAACGGGTAGGGTTGTTACATTAAACAATTTGGAGCTTTAATCCGTTCAAAAACATGTTTTAGTCATAACGGGTGATCCGTGGCTCGGATTTAGATGACCTGAACATGAAAGTTCATCCCATAATCAATCCTAACACACTAGTACACCCTAAATATTCTGAAAGTGATCACAAAGTCGGACCATACCTGATTCAATTCATTTTCATAATTTAATTCCAACAAAACACAATTTTAATCATAACTAGAGCTCTGGGAATCGAAATGACATGAATCTGGAGTCTAAAATTAATGTCTGGATGAGAGGAACTCATCTAAACACTTTAATTTCACTTTTATATCAGTTACATAATCATAAATGAACGAATATGCTGCTGTCCCAATTCAATCAAACCGAAAACATGAATTAACGAGTGATTCTATGCATACAATGAATAATCCAACAATATACAAGCACTATACTATCATATTAAACATAAAAAACAGAAAAATTATGTAAAAATCAAAAATCTAGCGTTAGGGTTTATACCCTACTCGAGAATCAAATGGTATGAACGCGTAGAGGAGAACGAGAGGAATCCGTTGATGTGAAAAGCCCTAAATTCCAAGCTTGATTTTAATGGAAGATGATGATGATGTTTATGGTGGTGGTGGCATCAAAACTAAGAAGAGAGAAAGAGGAGGATGAGAGGTAATTTAGGTTAAGAAAATATGAAGTAGTAAATAAAATGGAAAATAAAAATAAGGCTTAAATGAGAAGCAAAATAAAAAAAAATTCAAACTCTTCCCCCCCACTCTCCTTAAGGGGAGTCCAGCCAAAATCAACAATTGGGTGGGCCCCACTATTCCAAAATGTTAAAAAGTCAATTAGCATGTGGCCCGAACGCCCGATCGAAGCCCGAAACGCGAAAACTCTACTACGCGATTGATTTTTCAGAGAGATAACAAATACGCGACGAATAAAATATATAAACACTAAATATAAACATATGATATTAAAATATTATATTTAAAATAAGTAGGTCTTAAAAATCCCAAAAGCTTGACCGTTGGGTTGAAAACTGAAAAGATTCACCGGATAGAAATCCGCGACACGTAGAAATGTATAGCTTAAAATATGAATACAAATATTCACATGACACATAATAATTAATATATTATTACAATAATAATAATATAGGTCATAGAAATGACGTGGCACGAATAACAGTTAATGATCGTTAAATAATTAACGGCAAAAGATAACGGAAAAAGTAGGGTCGTTACAGTACCTTCCCGTTACGGAAATTTTGTCCCGAAATTTAAGCAGGTGCAGGGGTTGACTCAGCATCTGGGAACAAATGCGGGTACTTCTACCTCATCTGACCTCCACGCTCCCCAGTGAACTCGGGACCGCGTCTGACGTTCCATCTAACTCGAACAATAGGAATTTTGCTCTGTTTGAGAGTCTTAACCTCTCGATCTATAACTCCAACAGGTTCCTAAATAAAGTGGAGTTGTTTATCAACATGAAGCTCCTCCAGAGGAATAGTCTTATCGGTGTCGGCCAAACACTTCTTTAAATTTGATACATGAAAATGTCATGAATAGCACTGAGTTCTTATGGCAATTTCAAATGATAAGCCACTGGCCCAACTCTCTCAATAATCTCAAACGGTCTAACAAAACGAGGACTCAACTTTCTCCTTTTACCAAAACGTATCACGCCCTTCCAAGGTGATACCCTCAACATAACACGATCACCAACCTGAAATTCAATATCGTTCCTTCTCTTATTAGCATAACTCTTTTGCCGACTTCTGGCGGTTCTCAATCTTTCTCTGATCTATACAATCTTCTCGGTAGTCTCATGAAAAATCTCTGGGCCTGTGAGTTGAGCATCCCCAACCTCATTCCAATGTATAGGAGACCTACCCTTTCTACCATACAGAGCTTCAAACGGTGATGCTTTAATACTTGCGTGATAACTGTTGTTATAAGAAAATTCAGCCAGCGGCAAGTAGCTATCCTAACCATTACCAAAATTGATAACGCATGCTCGCAACATGTCTTCTAATGTTTGAATGGTCCTTTCACTCTGACCATCCGTTTGTGGATGATAAGCGGTGCTCATATCTAATTTAGTTCCCAAAGCTTCTTGTAAGGACTGCCAAAACCTCGATGTGAATCGACTGTCTCGGTCCGAGATAGTAGATACGGGAACTTCGTGTCTCGAAACAATCTCTTTCAAATACAAACGATTAAGTTTCTCCATCGAATCCGTTTCTTTAATCGGCAAAAAGTGAGCTGACTTTGTGAGTTGATCTACAATCACCCAAATGGTATCGTAACTACCCACAACTCTCGGTAACTTCGTAATAAAGTTCATCTTAATACCTTCCCACTTCCACTCAGGAATTTCAGGTTGCACCAGAAGTCTGGACGGTTTCTGATGTTCACCTTTGACCTTAGCATAGGTCAAACACTTAGGCACATAAGTAGCCACATCAGCTTTCAAATTAGGCCACCAATACAGCTCCTTAAGATCATGATACATCTTTCCTGAACCAGGATGAATAGAGTACCTAGACTTATGAGCTTCATCTATAACAAGTTGTCGCAATCACCAAATTTCGGAACCGAAAGACGTCCCACAAAATACCGAGTACCATCGGTTCGTACCTCAAACTGTTTACTCAAGCCTCTGACCTTCCCGTTACGAAATTCTCCTCCTTCAAGGCTTCTTGTTGAGCTGCAAGAACCTGCCTTGCGAGGTTTGTTCGAATGGTCATGTTCAAGGCTCTAAACCTGCGAGGTTCAATTCTCTCTTTTCAACTTAACGCAACGGCCACAACATTGGCCTTTCCTCAGAATGGCTAAAGGAGTTCACAATCATAACCGTTCAACAATTCAACCCATCTTCGCTACCTCATATTCCACTGTCTTTGATCAAAGATATGTTGAAGACTTTTGCGATTAGTGTACACTGTACATTTAACCCCATATAAGTAATGTCTCCAAATCTTGAGTGCGAATACAACAGCTCCCAATTCTACATCATGGGTTGTATAATTCTGGTCATGAATCTTCAACTGACCCGATGCGTAAGCAATGTGTAGTGACCCAAACTTTTCCATGTTTATATATATTAAATGAAATTTTTATTTACATGATTAAGTGTTTCCAATATGTTAAGCAATCAAACTTGTTAAGAATTGATTAATTGAAATAGGTTTCATATAGACAATTGACCACCCAAGTTGACCGGTGATTCACGAACGTTAAAACTTGTAAAAACTATATGATGACATATATAAGATTATATATACAGTTAACATGATATTATGATAAGTAAGTATCTCATTAGGTATTTTAACAATGAGTTATATACATAAAATTGAGTTTATTGAATTAAGAAACTCGAAACGATATATATAACGATTATCGTTATAACAACATCTTACTAAATACATATTAATCATAATAAGATATTGATACACTATGTTTAATCATGATAAATGATAAGTAAACATGTCATTAAGTGTATTAACAATGAACTACATATGTAAAAACAAGACTACTAACTTAATGATTTCAAAACGAGACATATATGTAACGATTATCATTGTAACAACATTTAAATGTACATATATCATACTAAGATATATTAATATATCATAATATCATGATAATGTAATAATTTAACATCTCTTTAGATATAATAAACAATGGGTTAACAACATTTACATGTAACGACTAACGATGACTTAACGACTCAGTTAAAATATATATACATGTAGTGTTTTAATATGTATTCATACACTTTTTAAAGACTTCAAGACACTTATCAAAATACTTCTACTTAACAAAAATGCTTACAATTACATCCTCGTTCAGTTTCATCAACAATTCTACTCGTATGCACCCGTATTCGTACTCGTACAATACACAGCTTTTAGATGTATGTACTATTGGTATATACACTCCAATTATCAGCTCTTAGCAGCCCATGTGAGTTACCTAACACATGTGAGAACCATCATTTGGCAACTAGCATGAAATATCTCATAAAATTACAAAAATATTAGTAATCATTCATGACTTATTTACATGTAAACAAAATTACACATCCTTTATATCTAATCCATATACCTAAGAACCAAAAACACCTACAAACACTTTCATTCTTCAATTTTCTTCATCTAATTGATCTCTCTCAAGTTCTATCTTCAAGTTCTAAGTGTTCTTCATAAATTCTATAAGTTCTAGTTTCATAAAATCAAGAATACTTCCAAGTTTGCTAGCTTACTTCCAATCTTGTAAAGTGATCATCCAACCTCAAGAAATATTTCTTATTTATAGTAAGATATCTTTCTAATACAAGGTAATACTCATATTCAAACTTTGATTCAATTTCTATAACTATAACAATCTTATTTCGAGTGGAAATATTACTTGAACTTGTTTTCGTGTCATGATTCTGCTTCAAGAACTTTCAAGCCATCCAAGGATCCTTTGAAGCTAGATCTATTTTTCTCATTTCCAGTAGGTTTATCCACAAAACCTGAGGTAGTAATGATGTTCATAACATCATTCGATTCATATATATAAAACTACCTTATTCAAAGGTTTAAACTTGAAATCACTAGAATATAGTTTAGTTAATTCTAAACTTGTTCGCAAACAAAAGTTAATCCTTCTAACTTGACTTTTAAAATCAAATAAACACATGTTCTATATCTATATTATATGCTAACTTAATGATTTAAAACCTGGAAACACGAAAAACACCGTAAACCCGGACATACGCCGTCGTAGTAACACCGCGGGCTGTTTTGGGTTAGTTAATTAATAACTATGATAAACTTTGATTTAGAAGTTGTTCTTATGGGAAAATGATTTTTGTTATGAACATGAAACTATATCCAAAAATTATGGTTAAACTCAAAGTGGAAGTATGTTTTCTAAAATGGTCATCTAGACGTCGTTCTTTCGACTAAAATGACTACCTTTACAAAAACGACTTGTAACCTGTATTTCCGACTATAAACTTATACTTTTTCTGTTTAGATTCATAAACTTATGTTCAATATGAAACCATAGAAACTTGAAACACTCAAAACGGATTTAAAATGAAGAAGTTATGGGTAAAACAAGATTGGATGTTTTTGCTTGTTGTAGCAACGTGAAAATTGGTAACAAATCTATATTAATCATATCCTAGATAACTTATATTGTATTATACATGTATTCTAATATATTATGTAATCTTGGGATACCATAGACACGTATGCAAATGTTTTGACATATCATATCGACCCATCTATATATATTATTTGGAACAACCATAGACACTCTATATGCAGTAATGTTGGAATTAGCTATACAGGGTTGAGGTTGATTCTAAAAATATATATACTTTGAGTTGTGATCTAGCCTAAGACGTGTATACACTGGGTCGTGGATTGATTCAAGATAATATATATAAATTTATTTCTGTACATCTAACTATGGACAATTAGTTGTAGGTTACTAACGAGGACAGCTGACTTAATAAACTTAAAACATCAAAATGTATTAAAAGTGTTGTAAATATATTTTGAACATACTTTGATATATATGTACATATTTGTTATAAGTTCGTGAATCGACCAGTGGCCAAGTCTTACTTCCTGACGAAGTAAAAATCTGTGAAAGTGAGTTATAGTCCCACTTTTAAAATCTAATATTTTGGGATGAGAATACATGCAGTTTTATAAATGGTTTACGAAATAGACACAAGTAAATGAAACTACATTATATGGGTGAATGATCGAAGCCGAATATGCCACTTTTACTTGGTAAACTAAGAATTCGTAAACCAGTCTACTAATTGACGCGAATCCTAAAGATAGATCTATTGGGCCCAACATGTAGTGACCCGAACTTTTCCATGTTTATATATATATATTAAATGAAATTGTTATTTACATGATTAAGTGTTTCCAACATGTTAAGCAATCAACTTGTTAAGACTTGATTAATTGAAATAGGTTTCATATAGATAATTGACCACCCAAGTTGACCGGTGATTCACGAACGTTAAAACTTGTAAAAACTATACGATGACATATATATGGTTATATATATAGTTAACATAATTTTATTATAAGTATGTATCTCATTAGGTATTTTAACAATGAGTTATATACATAAAAATGAGACTATTAATTTAAGAAACTCGAAAACGATATATATAACGATTATCGTTATAACAACGTCTTACTAGGTACATATGAATCATATTAAGATATTGATACACTTGGTTAATTATGTTAAATGATAAGTAAATATATTATTAAGTGTATTAACAATGAAATACATATGTAAAAATAAGACTACTAACTTAATGATTTCGAAACGAGACATATATGTAACGATTATCGTTGTAACGACATTTAACTGTATATATATATCATACTAAGATATATTATATATCATAATATCATGATAATATAACAATTTAACATCTCATTTGTTATAATAAATAATGGGTTAACAACATTCAACAAGATCGTTAACCTAAAGGTTTCAAAACAACATTTACAAGTAACGACTAACGATGACTTAACGACTCAGTTAAAATGTATATACATGTATTGTTTTAATATGTATTCATACACTTTTAAAAGACTTCAAGAAACTTATCAAAATACTTCTACTTAATAAAAATGCTTACAATTACATCCTCGTTTAGTTTCATCAACAATTCTACTCGTATGCACCCGTATTCGTACTCGTACAATACACAGCTTTTAGATGTATGTACTATTGGTATATACACTCCAATGATCAGATCTTAGCAGCCCATGTGAGTCACCTAACACATGTGGGAACCATCATTTGGCAACTAGCATGAAATATCTCATAAAATTACAAAAATATGAGTAATCATTCATGACTTATTTACATGAAAACAAAATTACATATCCTTTATATCTAATCCATACACCAACGACCAAAAACACCTACAAATACTTTCATTCTTCAATTTTCTTCATCTAATTGATCTCTCTCAAGTTCTATCTTCAAGTTCTAAGTGTTCTTCATAAATTCCAAAAGTTCTAGTTTCATAAAATCAAGAATACTTCCAAGATTGCAAGTTTACTTCCAAGTTTTCTAAATCCTTTCCAAGTAATCATCCAAGATCAAGAAACCTTTGTTACTTACAGTAGGTTATCTTTCTAATACAAGGTAATAATCATATTCAAACTTTAATTCAATTTCTATAACTATAACAATCTTATTTCGAGTGGAAATCTTACTTGAAATTGTTTTTGTGTCATGATTCTGCTTCAAGAACTTTCAAGCCATCCAAGGATCCTTTGAAGCTAGATCTATTTTTCTCATTTCCAGTAGGTTTATCCAAGGAACTTTAGGTAGTAATTATGTTCATAACATCATTTGATTCATATATATAAAGCTATCTTATTCGAAGGTTTAAACTTGTAATCACTAGAACATAGTTTAGTTAATTCTAAACTTGTTCGCAAATAAAAGTTAATCCTTCTAACTTGACTTTTAAAATCAACTAAACACATGTTATATATCTATATGATATGCTAACTTAATGATTTAAAACCTGGAAACACAAAAAACACCGTAAAACCGGATTTACGCCGTCGTAGTAACACCGCGGGCTGTTTTGGGTTAGTTAATTAAAAACTATGATAAACTTTGATTTAAAAGTTGTTATTCTGGGAAAATGATTTTTATTATGAACATGAAACTATGTCCAAAAATTATGGTTAAACTCAAAGTGAAAGTATGTTTTCTAAAATGGTCATCTAGACGTCGTTCTTTTGACTGAAATGACTACCTTTACAAAAATGACTTGTAACTTATTTTTCTGACTATAAACCTATAGTTTTTCTGTTTAGATTCATAAAATAGAGTTCAATGTTAAACCATATCAATTTGATTCACTCAAAACGGATTTAAAATGAAGAAGTTATGGGTAAAACAAAATTGGATAATTTTTCTCATTTTAGCTACGTGAAAATTGGTAACAAATCTATTCCAACCATAACTTAATCAACTAGTATTGTATATTATGTAATCTTGAGATACCATAGACACGTATACAATGTTTCGACCTATCATGTCGACACATCTATATATATTTCGGAACAACCATAGACACTCTATATGTGAATGTTGGAGTTAGCTATACAGGGTTGAGGTTGATTCCAAAATATATATAGTATGAGTTGTGATCAATACTGAGATACGTATACACTGGGTCGTGGATTGATTCAAGATAATATTTATCGATTTATTTCTGTACATCTAACTGTGGACAACTAGTTGTAGGTTACTAACGAGGACAGCTGACTTAATAAACTTAAAACATCAAAATATATTAAAAATGTTGTAAATATATTTTGAAAATACTTTGATATATATGTATATATTATTATAGGTTCGTGAATCAACCAGTGGCCAAGTCTTACTTCCCGACGAAGTAAAAATCTGTGAAAGTGAGTTATAGTCCTACTTTTAAAATCTAATATTTTTGGGATGAGAATACATGTAGGTTTTATAAATGATTTGAAGGTATTTCATATGCCCGAGAGACATATTAAACTAATGTGGCTAACATGTTATGATCCAAGTCGGGTCATACCCAATAACAAACCGTCAACATCTTTAAGTATCTGTTTTAATGATTGGATCTTTAAAATAAATACTCGACACTTAGACTTTAGAATTTGGTATACTAAAGATGAAATGCAAGAAATAATTATTTGGATAATTATAAATGCGAGTTTAATTATTTGATTAAACTCATATGTGTGTTACATTTTATAATTGGTTTATAAAGTATAATTTTATAAAAGGGTTTATAAAATTATAAAAGATGCAAGTATCATGGAAATAATTACAAGTTTATAAAAGTTTAGCAAAAAAAAAAATAAAAAATATGGGGCTAAAGGGGACGGTTTTGGGGAGTCCCAAGACACCCCATGCTTTGCTTTAACTTGTAATTAACTCCACCTAATTGTCATTACACCTTTTGCATCTTTTCACACACATCTCTCTAGCATTTTGAATTAGCAAAAATACTCTTCCTCCTCCCTTCCATTTTGGCCGAATTTTTGGAGCAAGAACAAGGGTTCTTTGATTGATTTTTGCTAGTAAACTTGTGTCTTAAATCCTAACCAACAAGAAGGGTGTTGATTCAAGGTTTGTGGGTATCATAGGCTTGAGGTTTCAAGTGAGAAACTAGCATCTTCATCATCTTCATCTTCTTGCTTCAACCTCCATTTTGGAGAAGGTATAAACACCCTAACTAGCTCTATTTACATTTTAGTATATTATACAAGACTAGATCTTTTAATGGAATACATTTTAAAAGGGTTAAAATACACATGCAACACTTAAAATTGCTTCCGCTTGCTATACATATATACACGAATACATATACATACATAAATATGTTTTGTGACTTGTTTACATGTGGTATTCCATCAATGGTATCTAGAGCCAAAGTCTTGTTAATATGCTTCTTGTTTTTAGCTTGTAAACTCATTTATTTTACAATCTACCAACATGCATGAAAGTAGAATGTAAAAATCATGAGTTTTGGTGGGTTGTTTGGTTTGGCCGAATTTTTAGATCCCAAAAGTGGGTTTGGGACTTCAAGTTTGGCCAAGATTTGATGTTATGTTGTTGTTCACAATCGAGCCTAGACCATGTGGTTGAATGTTTGAATGATTTGGTTATTATTCATGGTTGTAATGTTCATTCATTTGGTTTGTATAAATTTGTAATAATTTTGTATTTTGGTGTGTAATAAGTTGTAATTATTCTTGTAATTTCTTCATGTAATTTATTCTATTTGTTTGTAAAAGAGAGTAGGTTGTTATTTCTTTTTCTAGAAAAATTGTATTAGGATATAATTTTGTAAAAGAAAATGAAGATTCAAGATGAAGATTACAAGATGGAGCTTTGAAGATTACAAGATTAAGTGGGAGATTTTGTTTAAAATCTCTTGCTTTCTTTTGTTAACCCTTACCGGTGACATTTGTTTTTTGGCTAAACAAATGTCCACCAAAATGGCTCTTGAATGTGAACATTTTATTTTGCATGCTTGTATGATTATGTTTGTATGTTTGGATTGCTACAACAATATCACATGTTAACAACTTGCAAAATACATTATAAATGGTTATAATAAAACATAACAAAACGACACTAATAATTGGTTATTAGACCTAAATAATAATATGGTTTATTTAAAAGGTAATAAATTGGTTTATAACTAGTAATTGGTTTACTAAAAGGACATGAAAATAGGTTTTTCATAATATACTACACACCAAATGCATGTTGGTGTATAGCACTTTGTTTTCTAAAACTAGAATGTAGAAAACTTAAAATCCCTTTAATTATAACAAGGTAAACAAGTTAAACGCCATCCTTTTGTATGAACACTTAGACATATTAGGAAACTCTTGATGGGATAAAGGTCACCTAACCATCATGAGCGAACTAATATGAATAAGGAACACTTCGCATACATGTGGGATAAAGGTCACTTAACCACTTGTATATTAAGTATACATGTTTACACAAGTAGGACGACTTGATTTGGGAATCATGAACTTAGGGTCACCGAAGCATGAGGAACAAATAGGCGTTGATGGGATTAATATGCCATGCAAAAGGATTGCATGATCCCATAAATTAAAAGTTGCAAAAGGATTGCAATTGTCATTATGACTACCTAGCTAAATCAAATAACGGGATAAAGGTCACCTAATCGAAATTTGATTTACCGTTGGATTCTAATATTTAATAAAACAAATTAAAAGGGTATTGTTTATTAAATCTAAAATCGATACTTAAAATGAACTTTGTTGAATTTTGTAGATGGCCGCTAATAACAACAACAACATGCAAAACGTACCACTTAACATGAACAACCTATCGTTACGGTCTCTCCTCGAGAAAGACAAACTCAACCATACCAACTTTATGGATTGGTTCCGCAATCTTCGGATTATCCTCAAACAAGAGGATAAAACGTATGTGCTTGAGGACCCCATTCTCGATCAACCGGATGAGAATGATGTGGAGGCAATGGCCTCTTACGATAAGTATTGCCACGACTCCCTTCAAGTCTCATGCCTAATGCTTGGGACTATGATTCCCGAACTCCAAAAGGATTTCGAGCATCATAGTGCATACGACATGATAACGCAATTGAAGGAGATGTTCCTTCAACAAGCACGTGTCGAGCGTTTCGAGACCGTTCGGGCGCTACATGCTTGTCGTATGGACTATACCCAATCGGTTTCATCTTATGTACTTAAGATGAAAAGCCTTATTGATCGTGCTAACCGTCTTAACCTAAACATATCTAATGAGTTAGCCACCGATCTTATCCTTAACTCCCTATCAAAAGGTTTGATCAATTTGTAATTAATTACAATATGAATGGGATGGATAAGAGCATAGGTGAGCTTCACGGTATGCTTAGAACGGCGGAAACTAGCATGGGTAAAAGGGCTTTACCCGTGTTAGCAATCGATCAAGGTGGGTCCAAAGGTAACACCTCTAAGCCAAAGGTGGCTAAGAGAAAAGGACCCGCCTATCAAGGCAAAGGGAAGGGGAAGATGGTTACCCCAACCATCAACAAGGCTAAGAAGCAAAAGGTAGCCGAGAAGGCAAACCCCAAAGAAGACCCATGTTTCGGTTGCGGTGAGATGGGTCACTGGAAGCGAAATTGCCCGGTCTATCTTAAGGAGTTGAAGGACAAGAGGGATGCGGGGCAAACCTCAGGTAATATATATATGGTATATATTGAGCTTAATATTACTTCTTCTAATACATGGGTATTAGACACGGGATGTGGAACTCATATTTGCAATTCTTTGTAGGGGTTCAAAAGAAGTGATCATAAGGCGGGAACATCAAGTCTCTATATGGGCAATGGTGCAAAGGTGCATGTTAAAGCTCAAGGAGATTTTGTTTTGAAGCTTCCAAGCGGATTGGAACTTATTTTAGAAAATGTTTTGTATGCTCCGGATTTGTGTAGAAACATTATTTCTATTTCTCGCTTAAAACAATGTGGTTACATTGTTAATTTTATTGATGATGATATTCATGTTTCTAAAGATAATGTATTCTATTTCAAGGCTTCGCCTTCAAATGGAATTTATGAATTGGTTCATGATGACGCATCATCGAGCTCTATATACCATACTAGCACCAAGAAACTCAAAAGGGATTTGAGTGATTCCTATTTATGGCATTGTCGCCTTGGCCATATAAACAAGAGTCGAATGCATACACTTCAAAAGAATGGACTTTTGAAGTCAAATGAGATAGACTCATTCGATGTGTGCGAGTCTTGTTTACAAGGCAAGATGACTAAAGCACCTTTCAAAGGGACTTATGAGAGGGCTAAAGATTTATTGGGATTAATACATTCGGATGTATGTGGACCCTTTAAACCCATGATTAGGAATGGTGAAAGATACTTTGTTACTTTCATTGATGACTTTAGTCGTTTCGGATATGTCTACTTATTGAGACATAAGGACGAAACGTTTGAAGCATTCAAAGAATATCAAAACGAAGTACAAAATCAACTCAATAAGATAATTAAGGTACTACGTACCGATAGAGGAGGTGAATACCTAAGCGATGCCTTCCAAGATCATCTTAAGAGTTGTGGGATTATCTCACAACTTACTCCACCCGGAACACCCCAACTTAATGGAGTTTCCGAAAGGAGGAACCGAACCCTAATGGATATGGTTCGATCTATGATGGCAAGAAGCTCGTTGCCTCTATCATTTTGGGGTTATTGTCTAAGCTCCGCGGTTCGTATTTTAAATATGGCCCCAACCAAGAAAGTGGAACGAACTCCTCATGAGATGTGGTTTGGAAAACCTCCTTCTCTTTCATACTTGAAAGTATGGGGATGTGAAGCTTATCCTAAGCGATATGTAGCTAATAAGCTACATGCTCGATCCACAAAGTGTATCTTCATAGGATATCCCAAAGATGACATGGGGTATTACTTCTATGATCCATCCGAGCAAACGGTATTTGTTGCTCGGAAAGCGGAATTCCTTGAAACCAAGTTCCTTATGGAAGGTGATGGTGAAAGGAAGATAGATCTTGTAGAGGTACAAGATCAAGCCGATGATGCACAATTGGTTGGCACTAGTACTCAACATGAGGATGTTGAAAATGATCAAGTGGATGATCAAGGTACACAAGACGTTCGAAGATCTAGTAGGATTAGTAATCCTCCTGAGAGATATGGTTTTCTCGTGGATGGATGCTATACGGTTGATTTGGATGAACCGACAAACTACGAAGATGCTTTATCAAGGATTGATAAAGACAAATGGCAGGAAGCCATTAACGCCGAGATGCAATCCATGTATGAAAACCAAGTTTGGGAACTTGTTATGCAACCTCCTAGCTCCAAGCTAGTTGATTGCAAATGGATTTTCAAGAAGAAAACCGACATACATGGAAACTTGGATACATACAAAGCTAGACTTGTAGCAAAAGGTTTCACTCAAACTCAAGGGGTTGATTATGATGAAACTTTCTCGCCAGTGGCAATGCTAAAGTCTATTAGGATATTATTTGCCATTGCTGCTCACTATGACTATGAAATATGGCAAATGGATGTCAAAACTACTTTACTAAATGGATATCTTGAGGAAGATGTCTATATGGTACAGCCCGAAGGTTTTGTTGATCCGAAAAATCCTAAGAAGGTATGCAAGTTAAAGAAGTCAATCTACGGATTGAAACAAGCATCTAGAATGTGGAATCATCGTTTTAATGAAGAGGCAAAGAAATTTGGCTTCATTAAAAATGGTGATGAAGCTTGTGTATACAAGAAGGCTAGTGGGAGCTCCATAATGTTTCTTGTGCTATATGTGGATGATATATTATTATTTGGGAATGATATTACCACAATGCAAGAAGTCAAAACTTGGCTAAAGAGTTGCTTCTCTATTAAGGATCTTGGAGAAGCACAATACATATTGGGGATAGGGATCTATAGGAATAGATCCAAGAGATTGATAGGTTTAAGTCAAAGTACATACATTGATAAAATCTTGAAAAGGTTCAAGATGGAAAACTCTAAGAAAGGTTTGGTACCTATTCAAAGAGGAACCGTTCTCAGTTCATCTCAGTGTCCTACCACGAAAGATGAACAAGAGAGAATGAAGAAAGTCCCATACGCATCTGCTATTGGGTCTATCATGTATGCAATGATATGTACTAGACCGGATGTGTCATGCGCTCTAAGCTTGACAAGTAGATACCAGAATAACCCAGGAAACAGTCATTGGATTGCTGTTAAAAGTATATTGAAATACCTTAGGAGGACTGAGGATATGTTTCTAATATATGGGTCTGGTGAGGAGGAACTCGCAGTAAAAGGTTACGTGGATGCGAGTTTCCAAACTGATCGAGATGACTCACGATCACAATCCGGTTATGTCTTCATGTTAAATGGTGGTGCAGTCTCTTGGAAGAGTTCGAAACAGGATGTTGTTGCGTTATCCACTACAGAGTCGGAGTACATTGCCGCCTCACTGGCAGCTCAGGAAGCTGCATGGATGAAGAAATTCATCGACGACTTAGGAGTGGTCCCTTCCATTTAGGACCCTCTTGAGATCTTTTGTGACAACGAGGGTGCGATTGCTCAAATCAAGGAACCTCGTGCTCATCAAAAGACTCGTCACATTGAGCGGAGATTCAACTACATCAGGGATGAGGTTGAAAAGGGAAAGATATGTATTCACAAGGTTCACACAGATCATAATGTTGCGGATCCACTCACGAAGCTTTTACATGGGCCAAAACATGAGGGACATGTTTGTGCATTAGGGCTTCGATATTCTAGTGATTGGAAATGATCTATTTTATGTATTGTAACGGAACGAATTAGTTCAAACTCATTAATATAATTGTGGTATTAATTTAATTATGAGTCATGTTCCAATTTTGCATATTTTATCCATGAATAAACTATTATTCTGAATTCCGTAGTTGATCACATTTGTGGGAACAAGTGTGAGGTCTAGACTATTATGAACTTGGATTGGTTAGCATTCAAATGGTGAATGTGGGGCAAGGTTGCAACCAAGGTTTATAGATATTTGTGGGACACGAATATTGGAAGACCCGCTCTCAAGATTTACTATATGGAGCCTTTGTGGTTGATCACATGTAATCTTGAGTAAAGGAGAATATCATTATATCCTCTAACCTGAGACACATATTGGGTTCAGATATTCACCGAATATTGTGCCTTGACTCTTTCCTTCGCTATTCTGAAATATGGTAGTACATAAGGGAGGCTTCAGGTATGGTACGAAGTGTAGTGTCTAGGACGTATGTAGTCAAGATGGAATTTGTCCCTCTTATTCGTTGAGAGTCAGATGTCTAAGGCCTGATAAAGTTAGATCTATAAGAGAGTGATCATTCTATGTCTCTTGGATTTGACATGACATCTAGGACAAAAGGATATATTGAAAGATTCACCTAATCATATTCGAGATGGGAACTCGAAAGGGATGATGTTATTGAATGGCACTAAGTCATAACATATTAGGGGTGATGGACGGTCGTTAGGTGGTATCCATCACTTGCATTAATTTCTTATGTTTCTCTTGCAAGTGGGAGATTGAAGGTATTTCATATGCCCGAGAGACATATTAAACTAATGTGGCTAACATGTTATGATCCAAGTCGAGTCATACCCAATAACAAACCGTCAACATCTTTAAGTATCTGTTTTAATGATTGGATCTTTAAAATAAATACTCGACACTTAGACTTTAGAATTTGGTATACTAAAGATGAAATGCAAGAAATAATTATTTGGATAATTATAAATGCGAGTTTAATTATTTGATTAAACTCATATGTGTGTTACATTTTATAATTGGTTTATAAAGTATAATTTTATAAAAGGGTTTATAAAATTAAAAAAGATGCAAGTATCATGGAAATAATTACAAGTTTATAAAAGTTTAGCAAAAAAAAAAATAAAAAATATGGGGCTAAAGGGGACGGTTTTGGGGAGTCCCAAGACACCCCATGCTTTGCTTTAACTTGTAATTAACTCCACCTAATTGTCATTACACCTTTTGCATCTTTTCACACACATCTCTCTAGCATTTTGAATTAGCAAAAATACTCTTCCTCCTCCCTTCCATTTTGGCCGAATTTTTGGAGCAAGAACAAGGGTTCTTTGATTGATTTTTGCTAGTAAACTTGTGTCTTAAATCCTAACCAACAAGAAGGGTGTTTATTCAAGGTTTGTGGGTATCATAGGCTTGAGGTTTCAAGTGAGAAACTAGCATCTTCATCATCTTCATCTTCTTGCTTCAACCTCCATTTTGGAGAAGGTATAAACACCCTAACTAGCTCTATTTACATTTTAGTATATTATACAAGACTAGATCTTTTAATGGAATACATTTTAAAAGGGTTAAAATACACATGCAACACTTAAAATTGCTTCCGCTTGCTATAGATATATACACGAATACATATACATACATAAATATGTTTTGTGACTTGTTTACATGTGGTATTCCATCATGATTTACAAAATAGACACAAGTACGTGAAACTACATTCTATGGTTGAATTATCGAAATCGAATATGCCCCTTTTTATTAAGTCTGGTAATCTAAGAATTAGGGAACAGACACCCTAATTGACACGAATCCTAAAGATAGATCTATTGGGCCTAACAAACCCCATCCAAACTACCAGATGCTTTAGTACTTCGAAATTTATATCATATCCGAAGGGTGTCCCGGAATGATGGGGATATTCTTATATATGCATCTTGTTAATGTCGGTTACCAGGTGTTCACCATATGAATGATTTTTATCTCTATGTATGGGATGTGTATTGAAATATGAAATCTTGTAGTCTATTGTTACGATTTGATATATATAGGTTAAACCTATAACTCACCAACATTTTTGTTGACGTTTAAAGCATGTTTATTCTCAGGTGAATACTAAGAGCTTCCGCTGTTGCATACTAAAATAAGGACAAGATTTGGTGTCCATGTTTGTATGATATTGTGTAAAAATTGCATTCAAGAAACTGATTTCGATGTAACATATTTGTATTGTAAACCATTATGTAATGGTCGTGTGTAAACAGGATATTTTAGATTATCATTATTTGATAATCTACGTAAAGCTTTTTAAACCTTTATTTATGAAATAAAGGTTGGTTTGTTTTAAAAATGAATGCAGTCTTTGAAAAACGTCTCATATAGAGGTCAAAACCTCGTAACGAAATCAATTAATATGGAACGTTTTTAATCAATAAGAACGGGACATTTCAGTTGGTATCCGAGCGTTGGTCTTAGAGAACCAGAAAATTTGCATTTGTGTGTCTTATCGAGTTTGTTAGGATGCATTAGTGAGTCTGGACTTCGACCGTGTTTTCTTTAAAAATGATTGCTTAACATTTTTGTTGGAAACTATATATTATTAACATGTATATATTATGTGATATATTAATCTCTTAACATGTTTGATATTGTGTGATAGATGTCTACCTCTAGCACAAATCCCATTAACTCACCTAATAATAACGAAGAGTCGAATATATATTGGACTGATTCACAAGTTCCCGAAGAAGAATCGGAAGAAGAATCAGAACCGGAAGAAGAATCAGAACTGGAAGAGGAGGAACCGGAGGAGGAAATAGAACCGGTGGGGGAAATAATAAAACGGTTAAGTAAAAGAAAATCCTCAACCAACCGACCAAGGTTAATTATGGTCAATGGTGTTTCCGCCAAGGAAGCAAAATATTGGGAGGATTACCAATTCTCCGATGAATCGGATTCTGACGAGAATTTCGATGATGTTATAGAAATTACCCCAACTGAATTTAAAAAGGCAAAATAAATTAATAAGGGAAAGGGCATAAAAATAGAGAAATCTAATTCCAACCCCGATGAATTTATATGTATCGTCAACCCCCGAAGCCCTTAAGTTGTAACAATGACCCGAGAACCTCTAAACCACCAGGTTTTTCTAAACCGTTGTGGAAAACGACAGCTCGTATTAGGGGAACATCATATATCCCTAGAAACTTGGCAAAACGAACTAAAACCGAAGAAGAAGAAACGAGCGAGTCGGAATAAGATAGTTGTATTCGTGTGGTGTAATATATGTAATATATAGTGTGCTTATGCTTTATGATATATGTAAAAATTGCTTGTATTAATAAGTATTTTTTTTATGAATCTAACTCTTGTCTATTTTACAGTATAAAAACACAAAATGGATAGACAACCCAATATTTTAAGAGACCTACCCGGAGACATGATTGATGAAATCTTGTCTAGAGTCGGTCAGAATTCCTCGGCACAACTATTTAAGGCGAAATCAATTTGTAAGACATTCGAAGAACGTTCCAAGAATGCCTTGGTTTATAAGAGACTTTCGTTTGAAAGATGGGGGATATCACATTGGGAAACCCATAAGTTACGATGTGTTTACTTTGACGCATATATTGCGGGGAACCCAAGTGCTATTTTACGCAACGGGTAAAGAAATTATTTTGACTCAATGTATCCGAACATAGGACTTCATGATTTAGAAAAAGCGACTAACATGCAACATAAAGAAGCATGTTATGCTTACGGGTTAGTAATGTTCGCTTCTCACCAAAGTGAGAACAAGAACATCGGGCTACAACTATTAAACAAAACATTTCCACAAGTAACGGACTCAGTAGTTGGGGTGAGAAACAAGGTTTTTAGATTATTACGAGACTGTTGGTCATTACGTAACCCTCGTCCCTTTGACGATGTTACAACACGCTGTCTTATCAAAGGCCATAACGGTTATGTTCCACAAGACCAAGGATGGGAAGTAGTCCTAGTAAAACCAGAATGCATGACTTGTTTCTGGACGTATGAATTACGTGTCTTTATTGCCTTTGCTGAATGACTTGTGTACTAGCTAGAATTATCTTCACAACTATCTTGTATCAAAGTTATTGTGTGCTATATTTCATGCTTTATGTAAAACAAGCGGTATTGTAAGTTTGTAAAATATTGTATAAAAGTTTGAACGCGAAATATTATTATAATCAGTTTTTCATATAGAATTGTAGTAGTTGAATTGTATATTAGCTACTAAGTATGAACTTAACGGGTAGGTACTACCCGAATTTAAACTTATAAAACGTAATATGAAGAAAAAGCTTTTATAAATGAGTTCATATTATGCTACGAAATACTATTAACTACTCTTAATATTCTGTATGATTAACTTGTTCCATTTGACTTTTTTGAAGGAAATGGCACCGACTACTCGACACACTGTGAATATGAATGAAGAGGAATTCCGTACTTTTCTAGCTTCAAACATAGCCGCAGTACAGGCTGCGCTACATACCAACAATAACCTTGGATCTAGCAGTACAGGAAATCGTGTAGGATGCACCTACAAAGAATTCACTGCCTGCAAACCTTTGGAATTTGATGGAACCAAAGGACCGATCGGATTGAAACGGTGGACCGAGAAGGTCGAATCAGTGTTTGCCATAAGTAAGTGTACTTAAGAGGACAAATTGAAGTACGCTACGCATACCTTCACAGGTTCTGCGTTAACATGGTGGAATACCTATCTGTAGCAAGTGGGACAAGATGATGCGTACGCACTACCATGGTAAGCATTCAAGCACTTGATGAACGAGAAGTACCGTCCCAGAACCGAGGTCAATAAGCTCAAGACAGAACTTAGAGGGTTACGAACCTAAGGATTTGATATTACCACGTACGAAAGACGATTCATAGAATTGTGCCTATTGTGTCCGGGAGCGTTCGAAGATGAGGAAGAGAAGATCGATGCGTTAGTGAAAGGATTACCGGAAAGAATCCAAGAAGATATAAGTTCACACGAGCCCGCCTCCATACAACAGGCATGTAGAATGGCTCACAAACTAGTGAACCAGATTGAGGAAAGAATTAAAGAACAGACGGCTGAAGAGGCCAATGTGAAGTAAGTCAAAAGAAAGTGGGAGGAAAACGGTGATAAGAATCACCAATACAACAACAACAGCAATTAAAATAATAATCGCAACAATTATCCCAATAATCGCAACATCAATAGCAACTACAACAAACGGCCCAACAATAACAACAACAACAACAACAGCAACTACAACAATCAGCCCAACAACAATAACAACCGCAACAACAACAACAATCAGAAGCAGCTATGCCAAAGGTGTGAAAAGTATCACTCGGGGTTCTGCACCAAATTTTGCAACAAGTGTAAAAGAAATAGTCATAGCGCGGCGAAGTGTAAGGTCTAGGGACCAGGGGTTAACAGAACGAAAGGAACAAATGGTGTCGGAACGAGTAATGGTGGAGTAAGTAGTGTCGGAGCAAGTTATGCCAATGTAGTTTGTTATAAATGTGGGAAAACCGGGCCACATTATTAGAAATTGCCCGAACCAGGAGAACGCGAATGGACAAGGCCGCAGAAGAGTTTTCAATATTAATGCGGCAGAGGCACAGGAAGACCCGGAGCTTGTTACGGGTACGTTTATTATTGATAATAAATCTGCTTACGTTTTATTTGATTCGGGTGTGATTAGAAGCTATATGAGTAGAGATTTTTGTGCTAAATTAAGTTGACCATTGACGCCATTGGATAGTAAATTTTTACTCGAATTAGCAAACGGTAAATTAATTTCAGCAGATAATATATGCCGGAATCGAGAAATTAAACTGGGTAGCGAAATATTTAAGATTGATTTGATACCAGTAGAGTTAGGGAGTTTTGATGTAATAGTTGGCATGGACTGGCCGAAGAAGGTGAAAGCAGAGATCGTATGTTATAAAAATGCAATTCGCATTGTACGAGAAGAAGGAGTGTAGTGACCCGAACTTTTCCATGTTTATATATATATTAAATGAAATTGTTATTTACATTATTAAGTGTTTCCAACATGTTAAGCAATCAAGCTTGTTAAGACTTGATTAATTGAAATAGGTTTCATATAGACAATTGACCAACCAAGTTGACCGGTGATTCACGAACGTTAAAACTTGTAAAAACTTTACGATGACATATGTATGGTTATATATATAGTTAACATGATTTTATTATAAGTATGTATCTCATTAGGTATTTTAACAATGAGTTATATTCATAAAAATGAGACTATTAATTTAAGAAACTCGAAAACGATATATATAACGATTATCGTTATAACAACGTCTTACTAGGTACATATGAATCATATTAAGATATTGATACACTTGGTTAATTATGTTAAATGATAAGTAAATATATTATTAAGTGTATTAATAATGAAATACATATGTAAAATAAGACTACTAACTTAATGATTTCGAAACGAGACATATATGTAACGATTATCGTTGTAACGACATTTAACTGTATATATATCATACTAAGATATATTATATGTCATAATATCATGATAATATAACAATTTAACATCTCATTTGTTATAATAAACAATGGTTTAACAACATTCAACAAGATCGTTAACCTAAAGGTTTCAAAACAACGTTTACATGTAACGACTAACGATGACTTAACGACTCAGTTAAAATGTATATACATTTAGTGTTTTAATATGTATTCATACACTTTTTAAAGACTTCAAGACACTTATCAAAATACTTCTACTTAACAAAAATGCTTACAATTACATCCTCGTTCAGTTTCATCAACAATTCTACTCGTATGCACCCGTATTCGTACTCGTACAATACACAGCTTTTAGATGTATGTATTATTGGTATATACACTCCAATGATCAGCTCTTAGCAGCCCATGTGAGTTACCTAACACATATGGGAACCATCATTTGGCAACTAGCATGAAATATCTCATAAAATTACAAAAATATGAGTAATCATTCATGACTTATTTACATGAAAACAAAATTACATATCCTTTATATCTAGTCCATACAACAACGACCAAAAACACCTACAAACACTTTCATTCTTCAATTTTCTTCATCTAATTGATCTCTATAAAGTTCTATCTTCAAGTTCTAAGTGTTCTTCATAAATTCCAAAAGTTCTAGTTTCATAAAATCAAGAATACTTCCAAGATTGCAAGTTTACTTCCAAATTTTCTAAATTCATTCCAAGTAATCATCCAAGATCAAGAAACCTTTGTTAATTACAGTAGGTTATCTTTCTAATACAAGGTAATAATCATATTCAAACTTTAATTCAATTTCTATAACTATAACAATCTTATTTCGAGTGGAAATCTTACGTGAAATTGTTTTCGTGTCATGATTCTGCTTCAAGAACTTTCAAGCCATCCAAGGAACCTTTGAAGCTAGATCTATTTTTATCATTTCTAGTAGGTTTATCCAAGGAACTTGAGGTAGTAATGATGTTTGTAACATCATTCGATTCATACATATAAAGCTATCTTATTCGAAGGTTTAAACTTGTAATCACTAGAACATAGTTTAGTTAATTCTAAACTTTTTCTCGCAAATAAAAGTTAATCCTTCTAACTTGACTTTTAAAATCAACTAAACACATGTTCTATATCTATATGATATGCTAACTTAAAGATTTAAAACCTGGAAACAGGAAAAATACCGTAAAATCGGATTTACGCCGTCATAGTAACACCGCGGGCTGTTTTGGGTTAGTTAATTAAAAAACTATGATAAACTTTGATTTAAAAGTTGTTATTCTGGGAAAATAATTTTTATTATGAACATGAAACTATATCCAAAAATTATGGTTAAACTCAAAGTGGAAGTATGTTTTCTAAAATGGTCATCTAGACGTCGTTCTTTCGACTGAAATGACTACCTTTACAAAAACGACTTGTAACTTATTTTTCCGACTATAAACCTATACTTTTTCTGTTTAGATTCAAAAAATAGAGTTCAATATGAAACCATAGCAATTTGATTCACTCAAAACGGATTTAAAATGAAGAAGTTATGGGTAAAACAAGATTGGATAATTTTTCTCATTTTAGCTACGTGAAAATTGGTAACATATCTATTCCAACCATAACTTAATCAATTTGTATTGTATATTATGTAATCTTGAGATACCATAGACACGTATACAATGTTTCGACCTATCATGTCGACACATCTATATATATTTCGGAACAACCATGGACACTCTATATGTGAATGTTGGAGTTAGCTATACAGGGTTGAGGTTGATTCCAAAATATATATAGTTTGAGTTGTGATCAATACTGAGATACGTATACACTGGGTCGTGGATTGATTCAAGATAATATTTATCGATTTATTTCTGTACATCTAACTGTGGACAACTAGTTGTAGGTTACTAACGAGGACAGCTGAGTTAATAAACTTAAAACATCAAAATATATTAAAAGTGTTGTAAATATATTTTGAACATACTTTGATATATATGTATATATTGTTATAGGTTCGTGAATCAACCAGTGGCCAAGTCTTACTTCCCGACGAAGCAAAAATCTGTGAAAGTGAGTTATAGTCCCCCTTTTAAAATCTAATATTTTTGGGATGAGAATACATGCAGGTTTTATAAATGATTTACAAAATAGACACAAGTGCGTGAAACTACATTCTATGGTTGAATTATCGAAATCGAATATGCCCCTTTTCATTAAGTCTGGTAATCTAAAAATTAGGGAACAGACACCCTAATTGACGCGAATCCTAAAGATAGATCTATTGGGCCTAACAAACCCCATCCAAAGTATCGGATGCTTTAGTACTTCGAAATTTATACCATATCCGAAGGGTGTCCCGGAATGATGGGGATATTCTTATATATGCATCTTTTTAATGTCGGTTACCAGGTGTTCACCATATGAATGAATTTTATCTCTATGTATGGGATGTGTATTGAAATATGAAATCTTGTGGTCTATTGTTACGATTTGATATATATATAGGTTAAACCTATAACTCACCAACATTTTTGTTGACGTTTAAAGCATGTTTATTCTCAGGTGAATACTAAGAGCTTCCGCTGTTGCATACTAAAATAAGGACAAGATTTGGAGTCCATATTTGTATGATATTGTGTAAAAACTGCATTCAAGAAACTGATTTCGATGTAACATATTTGTATTGTAAACCATTATGTAATGGTCGTGTGTAAACAGGATATTTTAGATTATCATTATTTGATAATCTACGTAAAGCTTTTTAAACCTTTATTTATGAAATAAAGGTTATGGTTTGTTTTAAAAATGAATGCAGTCTTTGAAAAACGTCTCATATAGAGGTCAAAACCTCGCAACAAAATCAATTAATATGGAACATTTTTAATCAATAAGAACGGGACATTTCAAGGAGAACCCTTAATGGTGTACGGAGAAAAGGGCAACACGAAACTACATCTTATTAGTAATTTGAAGGCACAAAAACTAATAAGAAAAGGTTGCTATGCTGTTCTAGCACACGTCGAGAAAGTACAAACTGAAGAAAAGAGCATCAATGATGTTCCCGTCGCAAAAGAATTTCCCGATGTATTTCCGAAAGAATTACCGGGACTACCTCCACATCGATCTGTTGAATTTCAAATAGATCTTGTACCAGGAGCTGCACCAATAGCTCGTGCTCCTTATAGACTCGCACCCAGGGAGATGAAAGAACTACAAAGCCAACTGCAAGAACTATTAGAACGTGGTTTCATTCGACCAAGCACATCACCATGGGGAGCTCCTGTTTTGTTTTTTAAGAAGAAGGATGATACATTTAGGTTGTGTATTGACTACAGAGAGTTGAACAAACTTACCATCAAAAACCGTTATCCACTGCCGAGAATTGACGACTTATTTGATCAACTACAAGGCTCGTTGGTTTATTCGAAGATCGATTTACGTTCTGGATATCATCAAATGCGAGTAAAGGAGGATGATATTCCAAAAACTGCTTTTAGGACTCGTTATGGTCATTACGAGTTTATGGTTATGCCGTTTGGATTGACTAACGCACCAGCTGTGTTCATGGACCTTATGAACCGAGTGTGTGGGCCATATCTTGACAAGTTTGTCATTGTTTTCATCGATGACATACTTATTTACTCAAAGAATGATCAAGAGCACGAAGAACATTTGAGAAAAGTGCTAGAAGTATTGAGGAAAGAAAAACTGTACGCTAAGTTTTCAAAGTGTGCATTTTGGTTGGAAGAAGTTCAATTCCTCGGTCACATAGTGAACAAAGAAGGTATCCAGGTGGACCCGGCAAAGATCGAAACCGTTGAAAAGTGGGAAACCCCAAAAACTCCGAAGCATATACGTCAATTTTTAGGATTGGTTGGTTACTACAGAAGATTCATCCAAGATTTCTCCAAAATAGCAAAACCCTTGACTGCATTAACGCATAAAGGGAAGAAATTTGAATGGAAGGATGAACAAGAGAAGGCGTTTCAATTATTGAAGAAAAAGCTAACTACGGCACCTATATTGTCATTGCCTGAAGGGAATGATGATTTTGTGATTTATTGTGACGCATCAAAGCAAGGTCTCGGTTGTGTATTAATGCAACAGACGAAGGTGATTGCTTATGCGTCTAGACAATTGAAGATTCATGAGCAAAATTATACGAGGCATGATTTGGAATTAGGCGCGGTTGTTTTTGCATTAAAGACTTGGAGGCACTACTTATATGGGGTCAAAAGTATTATATATACCGACCACAAAAGTCTTCAACACATATTTAATCAGAAACAACTTAATATGAGGCAGCGTAGGTGGATTGAATTGTTGAATGATTACAACTTTGAGATTCGTTACCACCCGGGGAAGGCAAATGTGGTAGCCGACGCCTTGAGCAGAAAGGACAGAGAACCCATTCGAGTAAAATCTATGAATATAATGATTCACACTAACCTTACTACTTAAATAAAGGAGGCGCAACAAGGAGTTTTAAAAGAGGGAAATTTAAAGGATGAAATACCCAAAGGTTCGGAGAAGCATCTTAATATTCGGGAAGATGGAACCCGGTATAGGGCTGAAAGAATTTGGGTACCAAAATTTGGAGATATGAGAGAAATGGTACTTAGAGAAGCTCAAAAAACCAGATACTCAATACATCCTGGAACGGGGAAGATGTACAAGGATCTTAAGAAACATTTTTGGTGGCCAGGTATGAAAGCCGATATTGCTAAATATGTAGAAGAATGTTTGATGTGTTCTAAGGTCAAAGCTAAACATCATAAACCATCATGTCTACTACAACAACCTGAAATCCCGGAATGGAAATAGGAAAACATTACCATGGATTTCATTACTAAATTGCCAAGGACTGCAAGTGGTTATGATACTATTTGGGTAATAGTTGATCGTCTCACCAAGTCAGCACACTTCCTGCCAATAAGAGAAGATGACAAGATGGAGAAGTTAGCACGACTGTATTTGAAGGAAGTCGTCTCCAGACATGGAATACCAATCTCTATTATCTCTGATAGGGATGGCAGATTTATTTCAAGATTCTGGCAGACATTACAGCAAGCATTGGGAACTCGTCTAGACATGAGTACTGCATATCATCCACAAACTGATGGGCAGAGTGAAAGGATGATACAAACGCTTGAAGACATGCTACGAGCTTGTGTTATTGATTTCGAAAACAGTTGGGATCGACATCTACCGTTAGCAGAATTTTCCTACAACAACAACTACCATTCAAGCATTGAGATGGCGCCGTTTGAAGCACTTTATGGTAGAAAGTGCAGGTCTTCGATTTGTTGGAGTGAAGTGGGGGATAGACAGATTACGGGTCCGGAGATAATACAAGAAACTACCGAGAAAATCATCCAAATTCAACAAAGATTGAAAACCGCCCAGAGTCGACAAAAGAGCTAGGCGGACAGTAAAAGAAAAGATATAGAGTTTGAAATTGGAGAAATGGTCATGCTTAAGGTTTCACCTTGGAAAGGCGTTGTTCGATTTGGTAAACGGGGAAAACTAAATCCAAGGTACATTGGACCATTCAAGATTATAGATCGTGTCGGACCAGTAGCTTACCAACTGGAGCTACCTCAACAACTCGCGGCTGTACATAACACTTTCCACGTCTCAAATTTGAAGAAATGTTTTGCTAAATAAGATCTCACTATTCCGTTGGACGAAATCCAAATCAATGAAAAACTTCAATTCATTGAAGAACCCCGTCGAAATAATGGATCGTGAGGTTAAGAGACTTAAACAAAACAAGATACCGATTGTTAAGGTTCGATAGAATGCTCGTAGAGGACCCGAGTTCACCTGGGAGCGTGAAGATTAGATGAAGAAGAAATACCCGCATTTATTTCCAGAAGATACATCAACACCTCCAACTGCTTAAAATTTCGGGACGAAATTTATTTAACGGGTAGGTACTGTAGTGACCCGAACTTTTCCATGTTTATATATATATTAAATGAAATTTTTATTTACATGATTAAGTGCTTCCAACATGTTAAGCAATCAAACTTGTTAAGACTTGATTAATTGAAATAGGTTTCATATAGACAATTGACCACCCAAGTTGACCGGTGATTCACGAACGTTAAAACTTGTAAAAACTATACGATGACATATATTTGGTTATATATATAGTTAACATGATTTTATTATAAGTATGTATCTCATTAGGTATTTTAACAATGAGTTATATACATAAAAATGAGACTATTAATTTAAGAAACTCGAAAACGATATATATAACGATTATCGTTATAACAACATCTTACTAGGTACATATGAATCATATTAAGATATTGATACACTTGGTTAATTATGTTAAATGATAATTAAATATATTATTAAGTGTATTAACAATGAAATACATATGTAAAAATAAGACTACTAACTTAATGATTTCGAAACGAGACATATATGTAACGATTATCGTTGTAACAACATTTAACTGTATATATATCATACTAAGATATATTATATATCATAATATCATGATAATATAAAAATTTAACATCTCATTTGTTATAATAAATAATGGGTTAACAACATTCAACAAGATCGTTAACCTAAAGGTTTCAAAACAACATTTACATGTAACGACTAACGATGACTTAACGACTCAGTTAAAATGTATATACATGTAGTGTTTTAATATGTATTCATACACTTTTGAAAGACTTCAAGACACTTATAAAAATACTTCTACTTAACAAAAATGCTTACAATTACATCCTCGTTCAGTTTCATCAACAATTCTACTCGTACGCACCCGTATTCGTACTCGTACAATACACAGCTTTTAGATGTATGTACTATTGGTATATACACTCCAATGATCAGCTCTTAGTAGCCCATGTGAGTCACCTAACACATGTGGGAACCATCATTTGGCAACTAGCATGAAATATCTCATAAAATTACAAAAATATGAGTAATCATTCATGACTTATTTACATGAAAACAAAATTACATATCCTTTATATCTAATCCATACACCAACGACCAAAAACACCTACAAACACTTTCATTCTTCAATTTTCTTCATCTAATTGATCTCTCTCAAGTTCTATCTTCAAGTTCTAAGTGTTCTTCATAAATTCCAAAAGTTCTAGTTTCATAAAATCAAGAATACTTCCAAGATTGCAAGTTTACTTCCAAGTTTTCTAAATCCATTCCAAGTAATCATCCAAGATCAAGAAACCTTTGTTACTTACAGTAGGTTATCTTTCTAATACAAGGTAATAATCATATTCAAACTTTAATTCAATTTCTATAACTATAACAATCTTATTTCGAGTGAAAATCTTACTTGAAATTGTTTTCGTGTCATGATTCTGCTTCAAGAACTTTCAAGCCATCCAAGGATCCTTTGAAGCTAGATCTATTTTTCTCATTTCCATTAAGTATATCCAAGGAACTTGAGTTAGTAATGATGTTCATAACATCATTCGATTCATACATATAAAGCTATCTTATTCGAAGGTTTAAACTTGTAATCACTAGAACATAGTTTAGTTAATTCTAAACTTTTTCTCGCAAATAAAAGTTAATCCTTCTAACTTGACTTTTAAAATCAACTAAACACATGTTCTATATCTATATGATATGCTAACTTAATGATTTAAAACCTGGAAACACGAAAAACACCGTAAAACCGGATTTACGCCGTCGTAGTAACACCGCGGGCAGTTTTGGGTTAATTAATTAAAAACTATGATAAACTTTGATTTAAAATTTGTTATTCTGGGAAAATGATTTTTATTATGAACATGAAACTATATCCAAAAATTATGGTTAAACTCAAAGTGGAAGTATATTTTCTAAAATGGTCATCTAGACGTCGTTCTTTTGACTGAAATGACTACCTTTACAAAAATGACTTGTAACTTATTTTTCCGACTATAAACCTATACTTTTTCTGTTTAGATTCATAAAATAGAGTTCAATATGAAACTATAGCAATTTGATTCACTCAAAACGGATTTAAAATGAAGAAGTTATGGGTAAAACAAGATTGGATAATTTTTCTCATTTTAGCTACTCGAAAATTGGTAACAAATCTATTCCAACCATAACTTAATCAACTTGTATTGTATATTATGTAATCTTGAGATACCATAGACACGTATACAATGTTTCGACCTATCATGTCGACACATCTATATATATTTTGGAACAACCATAGACACTCTATATGTGAATGTTGGAATTAGCTATACAGGGTTGAGCCTGATTCCAAAATATATATAGTATGAGTTGTGATCAATACTGAGATACGTATACACTGGGTCATTGAAAGGACCCGTTCATATACATTATAAACGATTCACAATAGTTGATTACATTGCGAGGTATTTGACCTCTATATGATACATTTTACAAACATTGCATTCGTTTTTAAAAGACAAACTTTCTTTACATCGAAAATTGATAGGCATGCATACCATTTCATAATATCCACTATCCAACTATAAATTGATTAATAATAATCTTTGATGAACTCAATGACTCGAATGCAACGTTCTTCGAAATATGCTATGAAAGACTCCAAGTAATATCTTTAAAATGAGCAAATGCACAGCGGAAGATTTCTTTAACACCTGAGAATAAACATGCTTTAAAGTGTCAACCAAAAGGTTGATGAGTTCATTAGTTTATCATAATCATTTATTTCCATCATTTTAATAGACCACAAGAATTTCATTTCCAGTTCTCATAAATATACGTCCCATGCATAGAGACAAAAATAATCTTTCATATGGTGAACACCTGGTAACCGACATTAACTAGATACATATAAGAATAACCCCTATCATTCCGGGATCCTCCTTCGGACATGATATAAATTTCGAAGTACTAAAGCATCCGGTACTTTGGATGGGGTTTGTTAGGCCCAATAGATCTATCTTTAGGATTCACGTCAATTAGGGTGTCTGTTCCCTAATTCTTAGATTACCATACTTTAATAAAAAGGGGCATATTCGATTTCGATAATTCAACCATAGAATGTAGTTTCAATTACTTGTGTCTATTTCATCAAACATTTATAAAAGCGCATGTATTCTCAGTCCCAAAAATATAAAGGGTAAAAAGGCAAATGAAACTCACCATACTGTATTTCGTAGTAAAAATACATATAACGTCAATGAACAAGTGCAAGGTTGGCCTCGGATTCACGAACCTAAATTAATTATATATATTTATGTGTTGGTCAATATTTGTCTAACAAATTAGGTCAAGTCATAGTGTACCACAATCATAATGCTCGAGACTAATATGCAAAAGTCAACAAAAGTAAATTTGACTCAAAATAATTTTCAAAAATCTATACATGATTAATATATAGTTTAAATATCGTCGTTTTATATTTTTGAATATTTTTTAAAAGATTTATTAGAGTAAATAATATAATTTATTTATTAATAAATAAAATTTTATATTAAATTTATATAATAAAATATACTTTTATATATATTAAGTAATAAAATTTATAGGGTTCATTTAATATCATAAAGATAATATGATAGGTATTATTAAAGTAAGTTATTACACATAGTAAAATATGTTTGTATCACATATTTATTTGATAAAATAATATCTATAATGATAGTAAGTAAAAGTTGTATTATTTTGTAATAATAATTATTATTATAAAAATATCAATATTTATAATTACTAAGATGACATTATGATAAAACGATAATTTTAATTATGATAACTTTAATATTTACGATAATTTTTAATATTATCTTTAAAATAATAATTCTATTTAAAATAATAATAATAATAATAATGATATTTTATAGTAACAATGACATTTCTATTAAAATGATAATTTTTGTTAAAATGATAGTTTTAATACTAACGATACTTTTAATAATAATAGTAACGATAAAAATAATAAGAACGATAATTTTATCTAAATCAATATCTTATAATATTTTAATTTCATCATGATACTCTTACTCATTATTTCCTAATCGTTTCGTTTAATATCTTTTAATCGTCTTTTATATCGTGTTCATAATAATGATAATAATAGTAATCAAAATAATTAGGTGTTACAAATATTTGTTTTAATTACACTAATATTAATAATGATAGTTACTATAACATTATTAACGATAATACTAATAATTATCTTAATGATAATATAGTAATAATAATAATAACAATAACAATAACCATTTTTAAATAATGATATATATATTAATAATGATAATAATAATAATAATACTAATAATAATAATAATAATAATAATAATAATAATAATAATAATAATAATAATAATAATAATAATAATTGGATAATAATAATAATACTAATTATAACTTTAACGATAATAACGATAGTAAATATAAAAAAAATAACAATTTTTAATGATAAATCCCTTTTATTGATAAAGATAATAATAATCATAATAATAAGATAAAACTAGAACGACGATAAAAACGACGATAATAATAATCATTTTTAATAAAAATATGGAAAATTCAATTGATTATAACTTCTAATCTGTTCATCGAAACCATTCGATATCTAAAGGAAAAGTTCTTAATTTTTCGCTAGCTTTCCAAGGACATGCATATCTTATACCTTATCTCAATCGCAAGTGTAACTAATTCAAGATTCAACCTAACCTGTCTAAGGGCAATATCAAAAGTACAAGCATGCATAATCCTAAATACTCGAGCACTAGTCAGGGATACACTATTAGTATGTAAAAGTTAAATTATGATTACTCACATATCAATATTGAGATTCAATATTGTAGGAAAGGTACGTAGACGCAACGGAAATGATAAACACTATATTGACCTCACGAGCATACCCATGAACCATACTCAATCACCTCCATAGCTATAACCCATAATTTCCTTAATCCTATCCTACTCGAAAAACAATTTTGAAACCACTCGGACAGCACTCCGTCGTAATATTTTATGTATACTAATAATATCTTGAAATAATACGGAGTAAATATATATATGTAAATCAATTGAGAGAGTTTAGAGAAAAATATTTTCAAGTTTCTATTAAATAATGAAACCTATTGAATTCTATTTATAATAGATTTTTGAATTATTAAAGTGAATTATTAAAGTGAATTATTAAAGTATGAATTATTAAAGTGAATTATTAAAGTATGAATTATTAAAGTGAATTATTAAAGTTAAAGTAAAGTAAAAATAAAGTAAAGGTAAAGTTTAAGTATAGTAAAAGTATAAAACTATGTACGTATAATATGCGTATAAATATATATAATATTAATTTAAATCGTTATATATATTTAATAAAATAAAATATAAATATCGTTATCTTTATCATACTAGTTAAGTAATGAGTTGTCAAAAGTGGTTCTATATATTTATAAAAGTCATATACGTTTTAATAATAAAGGTCTTTTTAAACTGAAAACGTTTTTGTACGTTTGAAACTAAACAGATCAATCAAGTCTTTATGAGATTCAATCTTCCACTATCCTTTGTCTAGTTCTCAATGATTGACAATTTGTTCTTATTTATAAATCACTTTACCATTTTCCGAATATTGTTAAAATGGAAAGATTTCTCAAATCAACGTGGGCCTTTCAACAGAGACTTGTAATCATAATTCGATATATCTCATAATTCAATCATTTGATATTATCTTCTAATTCCATTGATAAACATTTTGAAACAGATACAATCATATAAAGTATTTAATCTAATATTTTGTTTACGTTTCAAGTTATAATATATATACACATATACATATATAATCATATTCGTTTAATGGTTCGTGAATCGTTGGAACTTGGTCGAGGTTGAATGAATGTATGAACATAGTTTAAAATTCTTGAAATTTAACTTAACAAATATTGCTTATCGTGTCGGAAACATATAAAGATTAAAGTTTAAATTTGGTTAGAAATTTCCGGGTTGTCACAGTACCTACCCGTTAAAGAAATTTCGTCCCGAAATTTGAGTGGAAAGGTCGTGAATAATAATAAGTATGTTTTCATGATGCATACGGGCTGAAAATTAGAGTTTTATCATCAGCGAATAATTTGGATAAACAATCCATTTATATGAAAAGTACGAATGAAGCTAACATAGAAGATTGAAATGAGTAAGTGTAGATTCATCTTATCATTTGACGTAGATATGATTGATTCCTAGATTTCAAGGGATTTGAAGAAAATCTTCTTAACAAGATTTGACTCTCCGGTAATCAAGGGAATTAGGATCCGCTTTAAATGCGATCGTCCATTTTAATTGTTCTGTCGGAGATTTTCTTATAAATTCACCTCCTTCGTTTCCTTACAACTCACACCTTCTGTTGATGCATTTTATGCAAGTCCCTAGACATCTACCCACGTCCATTGCAGGTACAACAATTTACAGGCCACCATGATTGCTCGTTATTATCCTATCCGTGTTTGTATGTGGTTACAGGAACTGCAGGAACGAGATTTAGATGTTTGACTATGTTAGACTTAGTCAGACGTACGAGTGAAGCCTCACTAGTACGGCTGACAGGCTCATACGCACGGTTGATGCTGAGCTAAGTCACAATTACAACCTAAATGAGAAGACACGAGTGAGTGATCACCCGTACGGCTGATAAAGTCAACTCGTACGTGTGATGAATGAATCGTATGGGTGAGTCAACAGCAGGGGTATATAAAGTCTTATGTTCTTCATTTTAGGCTAAGCCTCTCATTTGTTACACACACTCAGATCTAGTGAGCTCCTCCGATTATCTCTCAGTCCAAATCACCCAGGTGGTGAATAATAGCTCTAGGTGTTGATCTAATCACACTTGATTTAGTTGTGGTTTGACTAAATTAATCAAAAAAAAAAACTTAACCTATTCACTAGAGGGTTTGATTCACTTATTCTGCCATTGCGTGAGTTAAATATGTTGATTTCTAAGTTCCTAGTCATGTTTCATCACCTTCTATTCTTTCCCCCTCAACTCATATTTTAAAGTATTCATCAATATGCTCCATCCAGTTCTGATTCTCGATATACTTCTAACTTTCATATCGGTCATTCTTCTTTTTCATCTAGCGCCGGAAGAATCTATTTACTTCTACTATACTCTTGGGTTTATAGTATTTCTAGTTCTCCCGTGTCTTTATATAGATGCATCGATATATATGGTTTATAATTTCTGGTTTGTCGTTGGACTTTATATGTTCCCTTATATTTTAAAGTCTCTGCTTCTGTCTTCTATAATCATTATCATTCACAGTTAATGCTCTCTTTTATTTGTTGCAATTTATACCCCAATTTCTATTTCGGAGTTTTGCCCTTTTGTTTCTTCTTCTTGCGATTAAGCACCGCTTGTAATGGTCCAGAATTCACAGATATGAATTTCGGAATGAACAATGTTAATGTTCTAGGAAGGAAATTGTGATGGCACGATCTTGACTTGTCAAATTACTAGAATACCTTGGAAAAGGCCGAATCATCAAGAAATATTTTCTTGATATTTTAGAGGTTAAATAGAATACAAGAGTCGTATAACATGGCACATGATGATGTTATGATCTGTGAATCATCACGTTCCATTTAGAAACTCAGCATGACTTACTGTAATATAATCACATTGATCAAGTGTCATTATATTATACTAATTCATGCTTCAGTTCCCAACACTACTTCAAAATATTCCTATCTTAAACTTGAATGTTTCAGAATTTAGAAACTAAAATAGTTTCTTTTATGATGTAATACAGATAGCGCGAAGAGGTAAATGATTTCAAATAAGAAAAATCAAGAAAAATATCTTCAGAAATATGGAGGATATTTATAATGAAAGATATGATGATATTTTAGAATTTCTAATATCAGAGGATGATGAAAAATATTTTCCGCAGGGGTTTAGAGTCAGGAGCAAGGTATTCGTTAATGACTTCAGCAGGTACTGAATCATTTGGATCCTTTGAAGTCAGGTTCAGTCTTTGTAATTTGTCCACAGCCTCCTTCCTACTTTGCTCAATCCGTTTTCCAGTTCCAAAACTTCTCTTTTTATGCGCTTTGCCAGCACACTTCATCATTATCATCCAGCTTTTACCGTTTAAAGTCGTTTATAGTTTTTGCTGCTTCATCAGCATTTTTTTTTCTTCGGAGAACCAATTCGTAGTTCGGAGTGTTTTTCAGAAACTTCACATTCAAATTAAGTCCAGAAGATAGACGTTGTATATACACATATAACTGTTGGCGTAGACATGCTGCGAGATTTCAAAATACTAATTGCTAATTCTCAATGATTCGTATGGCAATTCTCATTACAAGATGCGAATGAGTAAATGATGGGGTTTCAATGAATAATTATAATGACTTTTTGGAGAGGCTAAAGTCAAAGGGTAATGAAGTTGTTGGTACATCTGCTAATAATGTGGTGGAATGTAAAAGGTTTCCTGGTAACGATGGTGTATATCTCAAGGTTATAATAAGGTTAGTCTGACTGAAAAGTCGAAGTTGACTTGCTGGAGCTGTGACAAAACTGGCTACTATGAATAGGAGTCACAAAGTTATTTTTGCTAATAAATGCCAAAGAATCTGACGCGGATACGTTGTTTAAACTTTTACTTTGGTTTCAAGAGTTTTTCGGGTACATAACTGTGGGTAACATGTGGTTGGATCATCATCTCGATTGCTCATCATTCGAAGTGTCTTCAGAAATTTTCGAAGGGTTTGAACACAGATTGTAATCGTTAACATACATTTGATGTTCTAACACAGTTTTGAAGTCAAAATATAGCTTGTGAAAGATGTAAGGATCTAAGAGTGATGATTTTGGTCATATCTCAAGTTGAATTTTGAGATTTCAAAATCAGAATATGTAATTAAATTTTGAGTGAGTATGGTCGTTTTGATTTCTATAAAAGAATGTATATTGTTGTGAAAGTAGGGAGTATAATGGATGATTTGCTGAATCAAATTCGAAGAATGTAACATGTTAATTGTGAATTTATATATCTCTCGGGTATTACCTACCTGTTAAAATAAAGATTCACAATTAATATTTTGTACAAAAGAATTTTATTACAGTCTTTATGAAAATATATATATGTATATTTTCTTCAGATGTAACATAGATTTAATGAGTTAATGTTAAATTAAACTCATTTGATTTACGGTTGAAACTAGAATTGAATAATCCCTAAGGGCTTTAAAAAGTACATAACTTTTACGCAGTATTTCTTTAATGACATTGAAATTATGAATCAATACTTCGTTATTTGTTGATGTATGATGTTCGGTTCGTGGAATTCTTGTGAATTTCGCAAAGTACGAATGATGTTATCTGAAAAGTTTCGGGTACATCGATGATGAAAGTGTAAAATCAAATATATACTTGATTTATTATGAATTGGAATTTGTTGAATTGCGACAGAGATTGTAGTTAACGCTGGTTAAGTTGCGGCCGAAGGACGTACATTATTGCATATTTGTACTATGAATTAACCGAGTAGTTAAGATTCACACACAATAGCTTAGGACGGAAAGATTTATTTCAATATATATATATATATATATATATATATATATATATATATATATATATATATATATATATATATATATATATATATATATATATATATATATATATATATATATATATATATATATATATATATATATAATATACATATAATTTCTTCAGAGGGAATGAGTTAATTCTTCATAACTCGTTGATACAATATACACGTTATTGATTCGTAATGATGTCCACAGTGATTCTTGAACTGACGGAGTTTGTGATGTTATCTATGTTGTTGATTCGGATGTTGACTGTACTGACGATGCTGGTAACGCTGATGGTACTGTTGATGCTGTTGGTAAAGCAAGTTTAGCTTGTTAATCACACACCATTTTTGTCAGGGTTTCTACTCTTCCTTCTATCATTTTGGTTCGCTTAACTGATTTATGGTTAGGGCTAGATTAGATAATCTCTAAGACTTTAGAGATTACATAATCGCCGCGGAATGTTTCTCCAATGAAGTTATGAATTAATACTTCATCAGTTATTGTTGTTGGTACTCCTTGGTATCTATGGTGCGTATGACGTTGATGCTCGTGGGACCGATTGTGAAGTTGAGGTTTACGACGCGGTTGTGGTTGGAGGTGGTAATGGTACTGTTGGCGTTGATGATGGTGGTACTGGTTATGCTGCTGATGCTGCTGCTGGTGTTTGTAATCTCTGCACCATATTCTCCAAAGCCACTACCCGAGCGCGAAGCTCGTTGACTTCTTCTATTACACCGGGGTGATTGTCGGTTTGGACGAGCGGATAAATAAAATCTAAAATTTGATGTAATATATAATCGTGACGAGATACTCTGGAAATGAGCGAGAAAATGGTGTTTCGGACAGGTTCGCCGGTAAGTGCTTCAGGTTCTTCGTCAAGAGGGCAATGTGGTGGATGGAAGGGATCACCTTCTTCTTGTCTCCAATGATTGAGGAGGCTACGAACCCATCCCCAATTCATCCAGAATAGGTGATGACTGATTGGTTGATCTATTCCGGTCACACTGCTTTCGGAGCTTGAATGGGATTCCATTTCGGAATCTGAGTGACTTGAACTGATGACGAATTCCATTTCGTACGATTGGATAAAGGATTTTTTTTTCCGATATGAAATGATTTTGGCTAACGGATGGTATTCTAATTACATAGAATATATATATATATATATATATATATATATATATATATATATATATATATATATATATATATATATATATATATATATATATATATATATATATATATATAGATCAAAAGATTTCGTAGATTACGGAGGACTTTGCGGGATATGTCAGGCAAAGTTTAAAGTAACAGATATGATTTAGCAGATATGCTAAGATATGAATTTTTGTCTATACACTATTCATGCAATCAATGCAGCAAGACGTGTCTTAGACTAAAAATGATAAGCAGGTAATTTTCTGAGGATGATAAGTAGTTAATTTTTGACACAAAATGATAAGCAAAACTTTTGACATGCAGACAGGGTCGAAGTCCAGACTCACTAATGCATCCTATCGACTTATCAGTTAGACACACTAATGCAGACCTGGTTCGCTAAGGCCACCGCTCTGATACCAACTGAAAGGACCCGTTCATAAACATTATAAACGATTCACAATAGTTGATTACATTGCGAGGTATTTGACCTCTATATGATACATTTTACAAACATTGCATTCGTTTTTAAAAGACAAACTTTCTTTACATCGAAAATTGACAGGCATGCATACCATTTCATAATATCCACTATCCAACTATAAATTGATTAATAATAATATTTGATGAACTCAATGACTCGAATGCAACGTTCTTCGAAATATGCTATGAAAGACTCCAAGTAATATCTTTAAAATGAGCAAATGCACAGCGAAAGATTTCTTTAACACCTGAGAATAAACATGCTTTAAAGTGTCAACCAAAAGGTTGGTGAGTTCATTAGTTTATCATAATCATTTATTTCCATCATTTTAATAGACCACAAGAATTTCATTTCCAGTTCTCATAAATATACGTCCCATGCATAGAGACAAAAATAATCATTCATATGGTGAACACCTGGTAACCGACATTAACTAGATACATATAAGAATATCCCCTATCATTCCGGGATCCTCCTTCGGACATGATATAAATTTCGAAGTACTAAAGAATCCGGTACTTTGGATGGGGTTTGTTAGGCCCAATAGATCTATCTTTAGGATTCGCGTCAATTAGGGTGTCTGTTCCCTAATTCTTAGATTACCAGACTTTAATAAAAAGGGGCATATTCGATTTCGATAATTCAACCATAGAATGTAGTTTCAATTACTTGTGTCTATTTCGTCAAACATTTATAAAAGCGCATGTATTCTCAGTCCCAAAAATATAAAGGGTAAAAAGGCAAATGAAACTCACCATACTGTATTTCGTAGTAAAAATACATATAACGTCATTGAACAAGTGCAAGGTTGGCCTCGGATTCACGAACCTAAATTAATTATATATATTTATGTGTTGGTCAATATTTGTCTAACAAATTAGGTCAAGTCATAGTGTACCACAATCATAATGCTCGAGACTAATATGCAAAAGTCAACAAAAGTAAATTTGACTCAAAATAATTTTCAAAAATCTATACATGATTAATATATAGTTTAAATATCGTCGTTTTATATTTTTGAATATTTTTTAAAAGATTTATTAGAGTAAATAATATAATTTATTTATTAATAAATAAAATTTTATATTAAATTTATATAATAAAATATACTTTTATATATATTAAGTAATAAAATTTATAGGGTTCATTTAATATCATAAAGATAATATGATAGGTATTATTAAAGTAAGTTATTACACATAGTAAAATATGTTTGTATCACATATTTATTTGATAAAATAATATCTATAATGATAGTAAGTAAAAGTTGTATTATTTTGTAATAATAATTATTATTATAAAAATATCAATATTTATAATTACTAAGATGACATTATGATAAAACGATAATTTTAATTATGATAACTTTAATATTTACGATAATTTTTAATATTATCTTTAAAATAATAATTCTATTTAAAATAATAATAATAATAATAATAATGATATTTTATAGTAACAATGACATTTCTATTAAAATGATCATTTTTGTTAAAATGATAGTTTTAATATTAACGATACTTTTAATAATAATAGTAATGATAAAAATAATAAGAATGATAATTTTATCTAAATCAATATCTTATAATATTTTAATTTCATCATGATACTCTTACTCATTATTTCCTAATCATTTCGTTTAATAGCTTTTAATCGTCTTTTATATCGTGTTCATAATAATGATAATAATAGTAATCAAAATAATTAGGTGTTACAAATATTTGTTTTAATTACACTAATATTAATAATGATAGTTACTATAACATTATTAACGATAATACTAATAATTATCTTAATGATAATATAGTAATAATAATAATAACAATAACAATAACCATTTTTAAATAATGATATATATATTAATAATGATAATAATAATAATAATACTACTAATAATAATAATAATAATAATAATAATAATAATAATAATAATAATAATAATAATAATAATAATTGGATAATAATAATAATACTAATTATAACTTTAACGATAATAACGATAGTAAATATAAAAAAAATAACAATTTTTAATGATAAATCCCTTTTATTGATAAAGATAATAATAATCATAATAATAAGATAAAACTAGAACGACGATAAAAACGACGATAATAATAATCATTTTTAATAAAAATATGGAAAATTCAATTGATTATAACTTCTAATCCGGTCATCGACACCATTCGATATCTAAAGGAAAAGTTCTTAATTTTTCGCTAGCTTTCCAAGGACATGCATATCTTATACCTTATCTCAACCGCAAGTGTAACTAATTCAAGATTCAACCTAACCTGTCTAAGGGCAATATCAAAAGTACAAGCATGCATAATCCTAAATACTCGAGCACTAGTCAGGGATACACTATTAGTATGTAAAAGTTAAATTATGATTACTCACATATCAATATTGAGATTCAATATTGCAGGAAAGGTACGTAGACGTAACAGAAATGATAAACACTATATTGACCTCACGAGCATACCCATGAACCATACTCAATCACCTCCATAGCTATAACCCATAATTTCCTTAATCCTATCCTACTCGAAAAACAATTTTGAAACCACTCGGACAGCACTCCGTCGTAATATTTTATGTATACTAATAATATCTTGAAATAATACGGAGTAAATATATATATGTAAATCAATTGAGAGAGTTTAGAGAAAAATATTTTCAAGTTTCTATGAAATAATGAAACCTATTGAATTCTATTTATAATAGATTTTTGAATTATTAAAGTGAATTATTAAAGTATGAATTATTAAAGTGAATTATTAAAGTATGAATTATTAAAGTGAATTATTAAAGTATGAATTATTAAAGTGAATTATTAAAGTTAAAGTAAAGTAAAAATAAAGTAAAGGTAAAGTTTAAGTATAGTAAAAGTATAAAACTATGTACGTATAATATGCGTATAAATATATATAATATTAATTTAAATCGTTATATATATTTAATAAAATAAAATATAAATATCGTTATCTTTATCATACTAGTTAAGTAATGAGTTGTCAAAAGTGGTTCTATATATTTATAAAAGTCATATACGTTTTAATAATAAAGGTCTTTTTAAACTGAAAACGTTTTTGTACGTTTGAAACTAAACAGATCAATCAAGTCTTTATGAGATTCAATCTTCCACTATCCTTTGTCTAGTTCTCAATGATTGACAATTTGTTCTTATTTATAAATCACTTTACCATTTTCCGAATATTGTTAAAATGGAAAGATTTCTCAAATCAACGTGGGCCTTTCAACAGAGACTTGTAATCATAATTCGATATATCTCATAATTCAATCATTTGATATTATCTTCTAATTCCATTGATAAACATTTTGAAACAGATACAATCATATAAAGTATTTAATCTAATATTTTGTTTACGTTTCAAGTTATAATATATATACACATATACATATATAATCATATTCGTTTAATGGTTCGTGAATCGTTGGAACTTGGTCGAGGTTGAATGAATGTATGAACATAGTTTAAAATTCTTGAAATTTAACTTAACAAATATTGCTTATCGTGTCGGAAACATATAAAGATTAAAGTTTAAATTTGGTTGGAAATTTCCGGGTTGTCACAGTCATGGATTGATTCAAGATAATATTTATCGATTTATTTCTGTACATCTAACTGTGGACAACTAGTTGTAGGTTACTAACGAGGACAGTTGACTTAATAAACTTAAAACATCAAAATATATTAAAAGTGTTGTAAATATATTTTGAACATACTTTGATATATATGTATATATTGTTATAGGTTCGTGAATAGACCAGTGGCCAAGTTTTACTTCCCGACGAAGTAAAAATCTGTGAAAGTGACTTATAGTCCCACCTTTAAAATCTAATATTTTTGGGATGAGAATACATGCAGGTTTTATAAATGATTTACAAAATAAGCACAAGTACGTGAAACTACATTCTATGGTTGAATTATCGAAATCGAATATGCCCCTTTTTATTAAGTCTGGTAATCTAAGAATTAGGAAACAGACACCCTAATTGACGCGAATCCTAAAGATAGATCTATTGGGCCTAACAAACCCCATCCAAAGTACCGGATGCTTTAGTACTTCAAAATTTATATCATATCCGAAGGGTGTCCCGGAATGATGGGGATATTCTTATATATGCATCTTGTTAATGTCGGTTACCAGGTGTTCACCATATGAATGATTTTTATCTCTATGTATGGAATGTGTATTGAAATATGAAATCTTGTGGTCTATTGTTATGATTTGATATATATAGGTTGAACCTATAACTCACCAACATTTTTGTTGACGTTTAAAGCATGTTTATTCTCAGGTGAATACTAAGAGCTTCCGCTGTTGCATACTAAAATAAGGACAAGATTTGGAGTCCATGTTTGTATGATATTGTGTAAAAACTGCATTCAAGAAACTGATTTCGATGTAACATATTTGTATTGTAAACCATTATGTAATGGTCGTGTGTAAACAGGATATTTTAGATTATCACTATTTGATAATCTACGTAAAGCTTTTTAAACCTTTATTTATGAAATAAAGGTTATGGTTTGTTTTAAAAATGAATGCAGTCTTTGAAAAACGTCTCATATAGAGGTCAAAACCTCGCAACGAAATCAATTAATATGGAACGTTTTTAATCAATAAGAACGGGACATTTCACAACAAACCCCATCCGTTGTAGCGGATGCTTTAGTACTTCGAGTTTTTATATCATGTCCGATGGATGTCCCGGAATGATGGGGATATTCTTATATGCATCTTGTTAATGTCGGTTACCAGGTGTTCACCGTATGAATGAATTTTATCTCTATCTATGGGATGTATATTGAAATATGAAATCTTGTGGTGTATTATTATGATTTGATAATATATAGGTTAAACCTATAACTCACAAACATTTTTGTTAACGTTTTAAGCACGTTTATTCTCATGTGATTATTAAGAGCTTCCGCTGTTGCATACTAAAATAAGGACAAGATTTGGAGTCCATGCTTGTATGATATTATGTAAAACTGCATTCAAGAAACTTATTTTTGATGTAATATATTCATATTGTAAACCATTATGTAATGGTCGTGTGTAAACAGTATATTTTAGATTATCATTATTTGATAATCTACGTAATATTTTTTAAACCTTTATCGATAAAATAAAGGTTAGGGTTGTTTTAAAAATGAATGCAGTCTTTGAAAAACGTCTCATATAAAGGTCAAAACCTCGCGACGAAATCAATTAATATGGAACGTTTATAATCAATATGAATGGGACATTTCACAATGACTTTCTTTCGCTGCATCAAAACACAACCAAAGTCTTGACACGAAGCATCACAATGGATAACAAAATCATCATTACCCTCAGGTAGTGATAATATCAGTGCAGAAGTTAACTTCTTCTTCAGAGTTTGGAAAGCAGACTCTTGTTTGCTCTTCCACTCGTACTTCTTCCCCTTATGCGTTAAAGCAGTCAGAGGTTTCGTTACTCATGAAAAATCTTGAAGGAACGTTCTATAATAGCCTGCCAAACCTAGGAACTGACGTGAAATGTCCCGTTCTTATTGATTAAAAACGTTCCATATTAATTGATTTCGTTGCGAGGTTTTGACCTCTATATGAGACGTTTTTCAAAGACTGCATTCATTTTAAAACAAACCATAACCTTTATTTTATCAATAAAGGTTTAAAAAGCTTTACTTAGATTATCAAATAATGATAATCTAAAATATCCTGTTTACACACGACCATTACATAATGGTTTACAATACAAATATGTTACAACAAAATAAGTTTCTTGAATGCAGTTTTTACACAATATCATACAAGCATAGACTCCAAATCTCGTCCTTATTTAAGTATGCGACAGCGGAAGCTCTTAATAATCACCTGAGAATAAACATGCTTAAAACGTCAACAAAAATGTTGGTGAGTTATAGGTTTAACCTATATATATCAAATTATAATAATAGACCACAAGATTTCATATTTCAATACACATCCCATACATAGAGATAAAAATCATTCATATGGTGAACACCTGGTAACCGACAATAACAAGATGCATATATAAGAATATCCCCATCATTCCGGGACACCCTTCGGATATGATATAAATTTCGAAGTACTAAAGCATCTGGTACTTTGGATGGGGTTTGTTAGGCCCAATAGATCTATCTTTAGGATTCGCGTCAATTAGGGTGTCTGTTCCCTAATTCTTAGATTACCAGACTTAATAAAAAGGGGCATATTCGATTTCGATAATTCAACCATAGAATGTAGTTTCACGTACTTGTGTCTATTTTGTAAATCATTTATAAAACCTGCATGTATTCTCATCCCAAAAATGTTAGATTTTAAAAGTGGGACTATAACTCACTTTCACAGATTTTTACTTCGTCGGGAAGTAAGACTTGGCCACTGGTTGATTCACGAACCTATAACAATATATACATATATATCAAAGTATGTTCAAAATATATTTACAACACTTTTAATATATTTTGATGTTTTAAGTTTATTAAGTCAGCTGTCCTCGTTAGTAACCTACAACTAGTTGTCCACAGTTAGATGTACAGAAATAAATCGATAAATATTATCTTGAATCAATCCACGACCCAGTGTATACATATGTCAGTATTGATCACAACTCAAACTATATATATTTTGGAATCAACCTCAACCATGTATAGCTAACTCCAACATTCACATATAGAGTGTCTATGGTTGTTCCGAAATATATATAGATGTGTCGACATGATAGGTCAAAACATTGTACACGTGTCTATGGTATCTCAAGATTACATAATATACAATACAAGTTGATTAAGTTATGGTTGGAATAGATTTGTTACCAATTTTCACGTAGCTAAAATGAGAAAAATTATCCAATCTTGTTTTACCCAAAACTTCTTCATTTTAAATCCGTTTTGAGTGAATCAAATTGCTATGGTTTTATATTGAACTCTATTTTATGAATCTAAACATAAAAATTATAGGTTTATAGTCGGAAAAATAAGTTACAAGTCGTTTTTGTAAAGGTAGTCATTTCAGTCGAAAGAACGACGTCTAGATGACCATTTTAGAAAACATACTTCCACTTTGAGTTTAACCATAATTTTTGGATATAGTTTCATGTTCATAATAAAAATAATTTTCTCAGAATAACAACTTTTAAATCAAAGTTTATCATAGTTTTTAATTAACTAACCCAAAACAGCCCGCGGTGTTACTACGACGGCGTAAATCCGGTTTTACGGTGTTTTTCGTGTTTCCAGGTTTTAAATCATTAAGTTAGCATATCATATAGATATAGAACATGTGTTTAGTTGATTTTAAAAGTCAAGTTAGAAGGATTAACTTTTGTTTGCGAACAAGTTTAGAATTAACTAAACTATGTTCTAGTGATTACAAGTTTAAACCTTCGAATAAGATTGCTTTATATGTATGAATCGAATGATGTTATGAACATCATTACTAATTTAAGTTCCTTGGATAAACCTACTGGAAAAGAGAAAAATGGATCTAGCTTCAACGGATCCTTGGATGGCTCGAAGTTCTTGAAGCAGAATCATGACACGAAAACAAGTTCAAGTAAGATCATCACTTGAAATAAGATTGTTATAGTTATAGAAATTGAACCAAAGTTTGAATATGATTATTACCTTGTATTAGAATAATAACCTAATGTAAGAAACAAAGATTTCTTGAGGTTGGATGATCACCTTACAAGATTGGAAGTGAGCTAGCAAACTTGAAAGTATTCTTGATTTTATGTAACTAGAACTTGTAGAATATATGAAGAACACTTAGAACTTGAAGATAGAACTTGAGAGAGATCAATTAGATGAAGAAAATTGAAGAATGAAAGTGTTTGTAGGTGTTTTTGGTCGTTGGTGTATGGATTAGATATAAAGGATATGTAATTTTGTTTTCATGTAAATAAGTCATGAATGATTACTCATATTTTTGTAATTTTATGAGATATTTCATGCTAGTTGCCAAATGATGGTTCCCACATGTGTTAGGTGACTCACATGGGCTGCTAAGAGCTGATCATTGGAGTGTATATACCAATAGTACATATATCTAAAAGCTGTGTATTGTACGAGTACGAATACGGGTGCATACGAGTAGAATTGTTGATGAAACTGAACGAGGATGTAATTGTAAGCATTTTTGTTAAGTAGAAGTATTTTGATAAGTGTATTGAAGTCTTTCAAAAGTGTATAAATACATATTAAAACACTACATGTATATACATTTTAACTGAGTCGTTAAGTCATCGTTAGTCGTTACATGTAAGTGTTGTTTTGAAACCTTTAGGTTAACGATCTTGTTAAATGTTGTTAACCCAATGTTTATAATATCAAATGAGATTTTAAATTATTATATTATCATGATATTATCATGTATGAATATCTCTTAATATGATATATATACATTAAATGTCTTTACAACGATAATCGTTACATATATGTCTCGTTTAAAAATCATTAAGTTAGTAGTCTTGTTTTTACATATGTAGTTTATTGTTAATATACTTAATGATATGTTTACTTATCATAGTATCATGTTAACTATATATATATATATCCATATATATGTCATCATATAGTTTTTACAAGTTTTAACGTTCGTGAATCACCGGTCAACTTGGGTGGTCAATTGTCTATATGAAACTTATTTCAATTAATCAAGTCTTAACAAGTTTGATTGCTTAATATGTTGGAAACATTTAATCATGTAAATATCAATCTCAATTAATATATATAAACATGGAAAAGTTCGGGTCACTACAGTACCTACCCGTTAAATAAATTTCGTCCGGAAATTTTAAGCTGTTGAAGGTGTTGACGAATCTTCTGGAAATAGATGCGGGTATTTCTTCTTCATCTGATCTTCACGCTCCCAGGTAAACTCGGGTCCTCTACGAGCATTCCATCGAACCTTAACAATTGGTATCTTGTTTTGCTTAAGTCTTTTAACCTCACGATCCATTATTTCGACGGGTTCTTCGATGAATTGAAGTTTTTCGTTGATTTGGATTTCATCTAACGGAATAGTGAGATCTTCTTTAGCAAAACATTTCTTCAAATTCGAGACGTGGAAAGTGTTATGTACAGCCGCGAGTTGTTGAGGTAACTCAAGTCGGTAAGCTACTGGTCCGACACGATCAATAATCTTGAATGGTTCAATAAACCTTAGATTTAATTTCCCTCGTTTACCAAATCGAACAACGCCTTTCCAAGGTGCAACTTTAAGCATGACCATCTCTCCAATTTCAAATTCTATATCTTTTCTTTTAATGTCAGCGTAGCTCTTTTGTCGACTTTGGGCGGTTTTCAACCGTTGTTGAATTTGGATGATCTTCTCGGTAGTTTCTTGTATAATCTCTGGACCCGCAATCTGTCTATCCCCCACTTCACTCCAACAAATCGGAGACCTGCACTTTCTACCATAAAGTGTTTCAAACGGCGCCATCTCAATGCTTGAATGGTAGCTGTTGTTGTAGGAAAATTCTGCTAACGGTAGATGTCGATCCCAACTGTTTCTGAAATCAATAACACATGCTCGTAGCATGTCTTCAAGCGTTTGTATCGTCCTTTTGCTCTGACCATCAGTTTGTGGATGATAGGCAGTACTCATGTCTAGACGAGTTCCTAATGCTTGTTGTAATGTCTGCCAGAATCTTGAAATAAATCTGCCATCCCTATCAGAGATAATAGAGATTGGTATTCCATGTCTGGAGACGACTTCCTTCAAATACAGTCGTGCTAACTTCTCCATCTTGTCATCTTGTCTTATTGGCAGGAAGTGTGCTGATTTGGTGAGACGATCAACTATTGCCCAAATAGTATCAAAACCACTTGCAGTCCTTGGCAATTTAGTGATGAAATCCATGGTAATGTTTTCCCATTTCCATTCCGGGATTTCGGGTTGTTGAAGTAGACCTGATGGTTTCTGATGCTCAGCTTTGACCTTAGAACACGTCAAACATTCTCCTACGTATTTAGCAACATCGACTTTCATACCCCGGCCACCAAAAATGTTTCTTGAGATCCTTGTACATCTTCCCCGTTCCAGGATGTATTGAGTATCTGGTTTTATGAGCTTCTCTAAGTACCATTTCTCTCATATCTCCAAATTTTTGTACCCAAATCCTTTCAGCCCTATACCGGGTTCCGTCTTCCCGAATATTAAGATGCTTCTCCGATCCTTTGGGTATTTCATCCTTTAAATTTCCTTCTTTTAAAACTCCTTGTTGCGCCTCCTTTATTTGAGTAGTAAGGTTATTATGAATCATTATATTCATAGATTTTACTCGAATGGGTTCTCTGTCCTTCCTGCTCAAGGCATCGGCTACCACATTTGCCTTTCCCGGGTGGTAACAAATCTCAAAGTCGTAATCATTCAACAATTCAATCCACCTACGCTGCCTCATATTCAGTTGTTTTTGATTAAATATGTGTTGAAGACTTTTGTGGTCGGTATATATAATACTTTTGACCCCATATAAGTAGTGCCTCCAAGTCTTTAATGCAAAAACAACCGCGCCTAATTCCAAATCATGCGTCGTATAATTTTGTTCGTGAATCTTCAATTGTCTAGACGCATAAGCAATCACCTTCGTTCGTTGCATTAATACACAACCGAGACCTTGCTTTGATGCGTCACAATAAATCACAAAATCATCATTCCCTTCAGGCAATGACAATATAGGTGCCGTAGTTAGCTTTTTCTTCAATAACTGAAACGCTTTCTCTTGTTCATCATTCCATTCAAATTTCTTCCCTTTATGCGTTAATGCAGTCAAGGGTTTTGCTATTCTGGAAAAGTCTTGGATGAACCTTCTGTAGTAACCAGCTAGTCCTAAAAACTGGCGTATGTGTTTCGGAGTTTTCGGGGTTTCCCACTTTTCAACAGTTTCTATCTTTGCCGGATCCACCTTAATACCTTCTTTGTTCACTATGTGACCGAGGAATTGAACTTCTTCCAATCAAAATGCACACTTTGAAAACTTAGCGTACAATTCTTCCTTCCTCAATACTTCTAACACCTTTCTCAAATGTTCACCGTGTTCTTGGTCATTCTTTGAGTAAATAAGTATGTCATCAATGAAAACAATGACAAACTTGTCAAGGTATGGTCCACACACTCGGTTCATAAGGTCCATGAACACAGCTGGTGCATTAGTTAAACCAAACGGCATGACCATAAACTCGTAATGACCGTAACGTGTTCTGAAAGCAGTTTTTGGAATATCAACTTCTTTCACCCGCATTTGATGATACCCGGAACGTAAGTCAATCTTTGAATAAACAGACGAGCCTTGTAGTTGATCAAATAAGTCGTCGATTCTCGGTAGTGGGTAGCGGTTCTTGATGGTAAGTTTGTTCAACTCTCGGTAGTCGATACACAACCTGAATGTACCATCTTTCTTCTTGACAAACAAAACAGGAGCTCCCCACGGTGATGTGCTTGGTCGAATGAAACCACGCTCTAAAATTTCTTGTAATTAGCTTTGCAGTTCTTTCATCTCGCTGGGTGCGAGTCTGTAAGGAGCACGAGCTATTGGTGCAGCTCCTGGTACAAGATCTATTTGAAATTCAACGGATCGATGTGGGGGTAATCCCGGTAATTCTTTCGGAAATATATCGGGAAATTCTTTTGCGACAGGAACATCATTGATGCTCTTTTCTTCAGTTTGTACTTTCTCGACGTGTGCTAGAACAGCATAGCAACCTTTTCTTATTAGTTTTTGTGCCTTCAAATTACTAATAAGATGTAGCTTCGTGTTGCCCTTTTCTCCGTACACCATTAAGGGTTTTCCTTTTTCTCGTATAATGCAAATTGTATTTTTATAACATACTGAAATGTCCCGTTCTTATTGATTAAAAACGTTCCATATTAATTGATTTCGTTGCGAGGTTTTGACCTCTATATGAGACATTTTTCAAAGACTGCATTCATTTTTAAAACAAACCATAACCTTTATTTTATAGATAAAGGTTTTAAAAAGCTTTACGTAGATTATCGAATAATGATAATCTAAAATATCCTGTTTACACACGACCATTACATAATGGTTTACAATACAAATATGTTACAGCAAAATAAGTTTCTTGAATGCAGTTTTTACACAATATCATACAAGCATGGACTTCAAATCTCGTCCTTATTTAAGTATGCGACAGTGGAAGCTCTTAATAATCACCTGAGAATAAACATGCTTAAAACGTCAACAAAAATGTTGGTGAGTTATAGGTTTAACCTATATATATCAAATCATAATAATAGACCACAAGATTTCATATTTCAATACACATCCCATACATAGAGATAAAAATCATTCATATGGTGAACACCTGGTAACCGACATTAACAAGATGCATATATAAGAATATCCCCATCATTCCGGGACACCCTTCGGATATGATATAAATTTCGAAGTACTAAAGCATCCGGTACTTTGGATGGGGTTTGTTAGGCCCAATAGATCTATCTTTAGGATTCGCGTCAATTAGGGTGTCTGTTCCCTAATTCTTAGATTACCAGACTTAATAAAAAGGGGCATATTCGATTTCGATAATTCAACCATAGAATGTAGTTTCACGTACTTGTGTCTATTTTGTAAATCATTTATAAAACCTGCATGTATTCTCATCCCAAAAATATTAGATTTTAAAAGTGGGACTATAACTCACTTTCACAGATTTTTACTTCGTCGGGAAGTAAGACTTGGCCACTGGTTGATTCACGAACCTATAACAATATATACATGTATATCAAAGTATGTTCAAAATATATTTACAACACTTTTAATATATTTTGATGTTTTAAGTTTATTAAGTCAGCTGTCCTCGTTAATAACCTACAACTAGTTGTCCACAGTTAGATGTACAGAAATAAATCGATAAATATTATCTTGAATCAATCCACGACCCAGTGTATACGTATCTCAGTATTGATCACAACTCAAACTATATATATTTTAGAATCAACCTCAACCCTGTATAGCTAACTCCAACATTCACATATAGAGTGTCTATGGTTGTTCCGAAATATATATAGATGTGTCGACATGATAGGTCGAAACATTGTATACGTGTCTATGGTATCTCAAGATTACATAATATACAATACAAGTTGATTAAGTTATGGTTGGAATAGATTTGTTACCAATTTTCACGTAGCTAAAATGAGAAAAATTATCCAATCTTGTTTTACCCATAACTTATTCATTTTAAATCCGTTTTGAGTGAATCAAATTGCTATGGTTTCATATTGAACTCTATTTTATGAATCTAAACAGTAAAAGTATAGGTTTATAGTCGGAAAAATAAGTTACAAGTCGTTTTTGTAAAGGTAGTCATTTCAGTCGAAAGAACGACGTCTAGATGACCATTTTAGAAAACATACTTCCACTTTGAGTTTAACTATAATTTTTGGATATAGCTTCATGTTCATAATAAAAATCATTTTCTCAGAATAACAACTTTTAAATTAAAGTTTATCATAGTTTTTAATTAACTAACCCAAAACAGCCCACGGTGTTACTACGACGGCGTAAATCCGGTTTTACGGTGTTTTTCGTGTCTCCAGGTTTTAAATCATTAAGTTAGCATATCATATAGATATAGAACATGTGTTTAGTTGATTTTAAAAGTCAAGTTAGAAGGATTAACTTTTGTTTGCAAACAAGTTTAGAATTAACTAAACTATGTTCTAGTGATTACAAGTTTAAACCTTTGAATAAGATAGCTTTATATGTATGAATCAAATGATGTTATGAACATCATTACTACCTTAAGTTCCTTGGATAAACCTACTGGAAAAGAGAAAAATGGATCTAGCTTCAATGGATCCTTGGATGGCTCGAAGTTCTTGAAGCAGAATCATGACACGAAAACAAGTTCAAGTAAGATCATCACTTGAAATAAGATTGTTATAGTTATAGAAATTGAACCAAAGTTTGAATATGATTATTGCCTTGTATTAGAATGATAACCTACTGTAAGAAACAAAGATTTCTTGAGGTTGGATGATCACCTTATAAGATTAGAAGTGAGCTAGCAAACTTGAAAGTATTCTTGATTTTATGAAACTAGAACTTTTGGAATTTATGAAGAACACTTAGAACTTGAAGATAGAACTTGAGAGAGATCAATTAGATGAAAAAAATTGAAGAATGAAAGTGTTTGTAGGTGTTTTTGGTCGTTGGTGTATGGATTAGATATAAAGGATATGTAATTTTGTTTTCATGTAAATAAGTCATGAATGATTACTCATATTTTTGTAATTTTATGAGATATTTCATGCTAGTTGCCAAATGATGGTTCCCACATGTGTTAGGTGACTCACATGGGCTGCTAAGAGCTGATAATTTGAGTGTATATACCAATAGTACATACATCTAAAAGCTGTGTATTGTACGAGTACGAATACGGGTGCATACGAGTAGAATTGTTGATGAAACTGAACGAGGATGTAATTGTAAGAATTTTTGTTAAGTAGAAGTATTTTGATAAGTGTATTGAAGTCTTTCAAAAGTGTATAAATACATATTAAAACACTACATGTATATACATTTTAACTGAGTCGTTAAGTCATCGTTAGTCGTTACATGTAAGTGTTGTTTTGAAACCTTTAGGTTAACGATCTTGTTAAATGTTGTTAACCCAATGTTTATAATATCAAATGAGATTTTAAATTATTATATTATCATGATATTATCATGTATGAATATCTCTTAATATGATATATATACATTAAATATCTTTACAACGATAATCGTTACATATATGTCTCGTTTAAAAAATCATTAAGTTAGTAGTCTTGTTTTTACATATGTAGTTCATTGTTAATATACTTAATGATATATTTACTTATCATAGTATCATGTTAACTATATATATATCCATATATATGTCATCATATAGTTTTTACAAGTTTTAACGTTCGTGAATCACCGGTCAACTTGGGTGGTCAATTGTCTATATGAAACATATTTCAATTAATCAAGTCTTAACAAGTTTGATTGCTTAACATGTTGGAAACATTTAATCATGTAAATATCAATCTCAATTAATATATATAAACATGGAAAAGTTCGGGTCACTACAGTACCTACCCGTTAAATAAATTTCGTCCCGAAATTTTAAGCTGTTGAAGGTGTTGACGAATCTTCTGGAAATAGATGCGGGTATTTCTTCTTCATCTGATCTTCACGCTCCCAGGTGAACTCGGGTCCTCTACAAGCATTCCATCGAACCTTAACAATTGGTATCTTGTTTTTCTTAAGTCTTTTAACCTCACGATCCATTATTTCGACGGGTTCTTCGATGAATTGGAGTTTTTCGTTGATTTGGATTTCATCTAACGGAATAGTGAGATCTTCTTTAGCAAAACATTTCTTCAAATTCGAGACGTGAAGAGTGTTATGTACAGCCGCGAGTTGTTGAGGTAACTCAAGTCGGTAAGCTACAGGTCCGACACGATCGATAATCTTGAATGGTCCAATATACCTTGGATTTAATTTCCCTCGTTTACCAAATCGAACAACGCCTTTCCAAGGTGCAACTTTAAGCATGACCATCTCTCCAATTTCAAATTCTATATCTTTTCTTTTATTGTCAGCGTAGCTCTTTTGTCGACTTTGGGTGGTTTTCAACCGTTGTTGAATTTGGATGATCTTCTCGGTAGTTTCTTGTATAATCTCCGGACCCGTAATCTGTCTATCCCCTACTTCACTCCAACAAATCGGAGACCTGCACTTTCTACCATAAAGTGCTTCAAACGGCGCCATCTCAATGCTTGAATGGTAGCTGTTGTTGTAGGAAAATTCTGCTAACGGTAGATGTCGATCCCAACTGTTTCCGAAATCAATAACACATGCTCGTAGCATGTCTTCAAGCGTTTGTATCGTCCTTTCACTCTGCCCATCAGTTTGTGGATGATAGGCAGTACTCATGTCTAGACGAGTTCCTAATGCTTGCTGTAATGTCTACCAGAATCTTGAAATAAATCTGCCATCCCTATCAGAGATAATAGAGATTGGTATTCCATGTCTGGAGATGACTTCCTTCAAATACAGTCGTGCTAACTTCTCCATCTTGTCATCTTCTCTTATTGGTAGGAAGTGTGCTGATTTGGTGAGACGATCAACTATTACCCAAATAGTATCAAAACCACTTGCAGTCCTTGGCAATTTAGTGATGAAATCCATGGTAATGTTTTCCCATTTCCATTCCGGGATTTCGGGTTGTTGAAGTAGACCTGATGGTTTCTGATGCTCAGCTTTGACCTTAGAACACGTCAAACATTCTCCTACATATTTAGCAACATCGGCTTTCATACCCGGCCACCAAAAATGTTTCTTGAGATCCTTGTACATCTTCCCCGTTCCAGGATGTATTGAGTATCTGGTTTTATGAGCTTCTCTAAGTACCATTTCTCTCATATCTCCAAATTTTGGTACCCAAATCCTTTCAGCCCTATACCGGGTTACGTCTTCCCGAATATTAAGATGCTTCTCCGATCCTTTGAGTACTTCATCCTTTAAATTTCCCTCTTTTAAAACTCCTTGTTGCGCCTCTTTATTTGAGTAGTAATGTTATTATGAATCATTATATTCATAGATTTTACTCGAATGGGTTCTCTGTCCTTCCTGCTCAAGGCATCGGCTACCACATTTGCCTTCCCCGGGTGGTAACGAATCTCAAAGTCGTAATCATTCAATAATTCAATCCACCTACGCTGCCTCATATTCAGTTGTTTCTGATTAAATATGTGTTGAAGACTTTTGTGGTCGGTATATATAATACTTTTGACCCCATATAAGTAGTGCCTCCAAGTCTTTAATGCAAAAACAACCGCGCCTAATTCCAAATCATGCGTCGTATAATTTTGTTCGTGAATCTTCAATTGTCTAGACGCATAAGCAATCACCTTCGTTCGTTGCATTAATACACAACCGAGACCTTGCTTTGATGCATCACAATAAATCACAAAATCATCATTCCCTTCAGGCAATGACAATATAGGTGCCGTAGTTAGCTTTTTCTTCAATAACTGAAACGCTTTCTCTTGTCAATCATTCCATTCAAATTTCTTCCCTTTATGCGTTAATGCAGTCATGGGTTTTGCTATTCTGGAAAAGTCTTGGATGAACCTTCTATAGTAACCAGCTAGTCCTAAAAACTGGCGTATGTGTTTCGGAGTTTTCGGGGTTTCCCACTTTTCAACAGTTTCTATCTTTGCCGGATCCACCTTAATACCTTCTTTGTTCACTATGTGACCGAGGAATTGAACTTCTTCCAACCAAAATGCACACTTTGAAAACTTAGCGTACAATTCTTCCTTCCTCAATACTTCTAACACCTTTCTCAAATGTTCACCGTGTTCTTGGTCATTCTTTGAGTAAATAAGTATGTCATCAATGAAAACAATGACAAACTTGTCAAGGTATGGTCCACACACTCGGTTCATAAGGTCCATGAACACAGCTGGTGCATTAGTTAAACCAAACGGCATGACCATAAACTCGTAATGACCGTAACGTGTTCTGAAAGCAGTCTTTGGAATATCATCTTCTTTCACCCGCATTTGATGATACCCGGAACGTAAGTCAATCTTTGAATAAACAGACGAGCCTTGTAGTTGATCAAATAAGTCATCGATTCTCTTTAGTGGGTATCGGTTCTTGATGGTAAGTTTGTTCAACTCTCGATAGTCGATACACAACCTGAATGTACCATCTTTCTTCTTGACAAACAAAACAGGAGCTCCCCACGGTGATGTGCTTGGTCGAATGAAACCACGCTCTAAAAGTTCTTGTAATTGGCTTTGCAGTTCTTTCATCTCGCTGGATGCGAGTTTGTAAGGAGCACGAGCTATTGGTGCAGCTCCTGGTATAAGATCTATTTGAAATTCAACGGATCGATGTGGGGGTAATCCCGGTAATTCTTTCGGAAATACATCGGGAAATTCTTTTGCAATGGGAACATCATTGATGCTCTTTTCTTCAGTTTGTACTTTCTCGACGTGTGCTAGAACAGCATAGCAACCTTTTCTTATTAGTTTTTGTGCCTTCAAATTACTAATAAGATGTAGCTTCGTGTTGCCCTTTTCTCGGTACACCATTAAGGGTTTTCCTTTTTCTCGTATAATGCGAATTGCATTTTTGTAACAAACGATCTCTGCTTTCACTTCTTTCAACCAGTCCATACCGATTATCACATCAAAACTCCCTAACTCTACTGGTATTAAATCAATCTTAAATGTTTCGCTAACCAGTTTAATTTCTCGATTCTGACATATATTATCTGCTGAAATTAATTTACCATTTGCTAATTCGAGTAAAAATTTACTATCCAAAGGCGTCAATGGACAACTTAATTTAGCACAAAAATCTCTACTCATATAGCTTCTATCCGCACCCGAATCAAATAAAACGTAAGCAGATTTATTGTCAATAAGAAACGTACCCGTAACAAGCTCCGGGTCTTCCTGTGCCTCTGCCGCATTAATATTGAAAACTCTTCCGCGGCCTTGTCCATTCGTGTTCTCCTGGTTCGGGCAATTTCTAATAATGTGGCCCGGTTTTCCACATTTATAACAAACTACATTGGCATAACTTGCTCCGACACTACTTGCTCCACCATTACTCGTTCCGACACCATTTGTTCCTTTCGTTCTATTAACCCCTGGTCCGTAGACCTCACACTTCGCCGCGCTATGACCATTTCTTTTACACTTGTTTCAAAATTTGGTGCAGAACCCCGAGTGATACTTTTCACACCTTTGGCATAGCTGCTTCTGATTGTTGTTGTTGTTGTTGCAGTTATTATTGTTGTTGGGATGATTGTTGTAGTTGCTGTTGTTGTTGTTGTTGTTGTTGGGCCGTTTGTTGTAGTTGCGATTGATGTTGCGATTGTTGGGATAATTGTTTCGATTATTGTTGTAATTGCTGTTGTTGTTGTATTGGTGATTCTTATCACCGTTTTCCTCCCACTTTCTATTGACTTGCTTCACATTGGCCTCTTCAGTAGTCTGTTCTTTAATTCTTTCTTCAATCTGGTTCACTAGTTTGTGAGCCATTCTACATGCCTGTTGTATGGAGGCGGGCTCGTGTGAACTTATATCTTCTTGGATTCTTTCCGGTAATCCTTTCACAAACGCGTCGATCTTCTCTTCCTCATCTTCGAATGCTCCCGGACACAATAGGCACAATTCTGTGAATCGTCTTTCGTACGTGGTGAAATGTCCCGTTCTTATTGATTAAAAACGTTCCATATTAATTGATTTCGTTGCGAGGTTTTGACCTCTATATGAGACGTTTTTCAAAGACTGCATTCATTTTAAAACAAACCATAACCTTTATTTCATCAATAAAGGTTTAAAAAGCTTTACGTAGATTATCAAATAATGATAATCTAAAATATCCTGTTTACACACGACCATTACATAATGGTTTACAATACAAATATGTTACAACAAAATAAGTTTCTTGAATGCAGTTTTTACACAATATCATACAAGCATGGACTCCAATTCTCGTCCTTATTTAAGTATGCGACAGCGGAAGCTCTTAATAATCACCTGAGAATAAACATGCTTAAAACGTCAACAAAAATGTTGGTGAGTTATAGGTTTAACCTATATATATCAAATCATAATAATAGACCACAAGATTTCATATTTCAATACACATCCCATACATAGAGATAAAAATCATTCATATGGTGAACACCTGGTAACCGACAATGACAAGATGCATATATAAGAATATCCCCATCATTCCGGGACACCCTTCGGATATGATATAAATTTCGAAGTACTAAAGCATCCGGTACTTTGGATGGGGTTTGTTAGGCCCAATAGATCTATCTTTAGGATTCGCGTCAATTAGGGTGTCTGTTCCCTAATTCTTAGATTACCAGACTTAATAAAAAGGGGCATATTCGATTTCGATAATTCAACCATAGAATGTAGTTTCACGTACTTGTGTCTATTTTGTAAATCATTTATAAAACCTGCATGTATTCTCATCCCAAAAATATTAGATTTTAAAAGTGGGACTATAACTCACTTTCACAGATTTTTACTTCGTCGGGAAGTAAGACTTGGCCACTGTTGATTCATGAACCTATAACAATATATATATATATATATATATATATATATATATATATATATATATATATATATATATATATATATTAAAGTATGTTCAAAATATATTTACAACACTTTTAATATATTTTGATGTTTTAAGTTTATTAAGTCAGCTGTCCTCGTTAGTAACCTATAACTAGTTGTCCACAGTTAGATGTACAGAAATAAATCGATAAATATTATCTTGAATCAATCCACGACCCAGTGTATACGTATCTCAGTATTGATCACAACTCAAACTATATATATTTTGGAATCAACCCCAACCCTGTATAGCTAACTCCAACATTCACATATAGAGTGTCTATGGTTGTTCCAAAATATATATAGATGTGTCGACATGATAGGTCGAAACATTGTATACGTGTCTATGGTATCTCAAGATTACATAATATACAATACAAGTTGATTAAGTTATGGTTGGAATAGATTTGTTACCAATTTTCACGTAGCTAAAATGAGAAAAATTATCCAATCTTGTTTTACCCATAACTTCTTCATTTTAAATCCGTTTTGAGTGAATCAAATTGTTATGATTTCATATTGAACTCTATTTTATGAATCTAAACAGAAAAAGTATAGGTTTATAGTCGGAAAAATAAGTTACAAGTCGTTTTTGTAAAGGTAGTCATTTCAGTCGAAAGAACGACGTCTAGATGACCATTTTAGAAAACATACTTCCACTTTGAGTTTAACCATAATTTTTGGATATAGTTTCATGTTCATAATAAAAATCATTTTCTCAGAATAACAACTTTTAAATCAAAGTTTATCATAGTTTTTAATTAACTAACCCAAAACAGCCCGCGGTGTTACTACGACGGCGTAAATCCGATTTTACGGTGTTTTTCGTGTTTCCAGGTTTTAAATCATTAAGTTAGCATATCATATAGATATAGAACATGTGTTTAGTTGATTTTAAAAGTCAAGTTAGAATGATTAACTTTTGTTTGCGAACAAGTTTAGAATTAACTAAACTATGTTCTAGTGATTACAAGTTTAAACCTTCGAATAAGATAGCTTTATATGTATGAATCGAATGATGTTATGAACATCATTACTACCTTAATTTCCTTGGATAAACCTACTGGAAAAGAGAAAAATGGATCTAGCTTCAATGGATCCTTGGATGGCTCGAAGTTCTTGAAGCAGAATCATGACACGAAAACAAGTTCAAGTAAGATCATCACTTGAAATAAGATTGTTATAGTTATAGAAATTGAACCAAAGTTTGAATATGATTATTACCTTGTATTAGAATGTTAACCTACTGTAAGAAACAAAGATTTCTTGAGGTTGGATGATCACCTTACAAGATTGGAAGTGAGCTAGCAAACTTGAAAGTATTCTTGATTTTATGAAACTAGAACTTTTGGAATTTATGAAGAACACTTAGAACTTGAAGATAGAACTTGAGAGAGATCAATTAGATGAAGAAAATTGAAGAATGAAAGTGTTTGTAGGTGTTTTTGGTCGTTGGTGTATGGATTAGATATAAAGGATATGTAATTTTGTTTTCATGTAAATAAGTCATGAATGATTACTCATATTTTTGTAATTTTATGAGATATTTCATGCTAGTTGCCAAATGATGGTTCCCACATGTGTTAGGTGACTCACATGGGCTGCTAAGATCTGATCATTGGAGTGTATATACCAATAGTACATACATCTAAAAGCTGTGTATTGTACGAGTACGAATACGGGTGCATACGAGTAGAATTGTTGATGAAACTGAACGAGGATGTAATTGTAAGCATTTTTGTTAAGTAGAAGTATTTTGATAAGTGTATTGAAGTCTTTCAAAAGTGTATAAATACATATTAAAACACTACATGTATATACATTTTAACTGAGTCGTTAAGTCATCGTTAGTCGTTACATGTAAGTGTTGTTTTGAAACCTTTAGGTTAACGATCTTGTTAAATGTTGTTAACCCAATGTTTATAATATCAAATGAGATTTTAAATTATTATATTATCATGATATTATCATGTATGAATATCTCTTAATATGATATATATACATTAAATGTCTTTACAACGATAATCGTTACATATATGTCTCGTTTAAAAATCATTAAGTTAGTAGTCTTGTTTTTACATATGTAGTTCATTGTTAATATACTTTATGATATGTTTTATTATCATAGTATCATGTTAACTATATATATATATCCATATATATGTCATCATATAGTTTTTACAAGTTTTAACGTTCGTGAATCACCGATCAACTTGGGTGGTCAATTGTCTATATGAAACATATTTCAATTAATCAAGTCTTAACAAGTTTGATTGCTTATCATGTTGGAAACATTTAATCATGTAAATATCAATCTCAATTAATATATATAAACATGGAAAAGTTCGGGTCACTACAGTACCTACCCGTTAAATAAATTTCGTCCCGAAATTTTAAGCTGTTGAAGGTGTTGACGAATCTTCTGGAAATAGATGCGGGTATTTCTTCTTCATCTGATCTTCACGCTCCCAGGTGAACTCGGGTCCTCTACGAGCATTCCATCGAACCTTAACAATTGGTATCTTGTTTTGCTTAAGTCTTTTAACCTCACGATCCATTATTTCGACGGGTTCTTCGATGAATTGAAGTTTTTCGTTGATTTGGATTTCATCTAACGGAATAGTGAGATCTTCTTTAGCAAAACATTTCTTTAAATTCGAGACATGGAAAGTGTTATGTACAGCCGCGAGTTGTTGAGGTAACTCTAGTCGGTAAGCTACTGGTCCGACACGATCAATAATCTTGAATGGTCCAATATACCTTGGATTTAATTTCCCTCGTTTACCAAATCGAACGACGCCTTTCCAAGGTGCAACTTTAAGCATGACCATCTCTCCAATTTCAAATTCTATATCTTTTCTTTTAATGTCAGCGTAGCTCTTTTGTCGACTTTGGGCGGTTTTCAACCGTTGTTGAATTTGGATGATCTTCTCGGTAGTTTCTTGTATAATCTCCGGACCCGTAATCTGTCTATCCCCCACTTCACTCCAACAAATCGGAGACCTGCACTTTCTACCATAAAGTGCTTCAAACGGCGCCATCTCAATGCTTGAATGGTAGCTGTTGTTGTAGGAAAATTCTGCTAACGGTAGATGTCGATCCCAACTGTTTCCGAAATCAATAACACATGCTCGTAGCTTGTCTTCAAGCGTTTGTATCGTCCTTTCGCTCTGCCCATCAGTTTGTGGATGATAGGCAGTACTCATGTCTAGACGAGTTCCTAATGCTTGCTGTAATGTCTGCCAGAATCTTGAAATAAATCTGCCATCCCTATCAGAGATAATAGAGATTGGTATTCCATGTCTGGAGACGACTTCCTTCAAATACAGTCGTGCTAACTTCTCCATTTTGTCATCTTCTCTTATTGGTAGGAAGTGTGCTGATTTGGTGAGACGATCAACTATTACCCAAATAGTATCAAAACCACTTGCAGTCCTTGGCAATTTAGTGATGAAATCCATGATAATGTTTTCCCATTTCCATTCCGGGATTTCGGGTTGTTGAAGTAGACCTGATGGTTTCTGATGCTCAGCTTTGACCTTAGAACACGTCAAACATTCTCCTACGTATTTAGCAACATCGGCTTTCATACCCGGCCACCAAAAATGTTTCTTGAGATCCTTGTACATCTTCCCCGTTCCAGGATGTATTGAGTATCTGGTTTTATGAGCTTCTCTAAGTACCATTTCTCTCATATCTCCAAATTTTGGTACCCAAATCCTTTCAGCCCTATACCGGGTTCCGTCTTCCTGAATATTAAGATGCTTCTCCGATCCTTTGGGTATTTCATCCTTTAAATTTCCCTCTTTTAAAACTCCTTGTTGCGCCTCCTTTATTTGAGTAGTAATGTTATTATGAATCATTATATTCATAGATTTTACTCGAATGGGTTCTCTGTCCTTCCTGCTCAAAGAATCGGCTACCACATTTGCCTTCCCCAGGTGGTAACGAATCTCAAAGTCGTAATCATTTAATAATTCAATCCACCTACGCTGCCTCATATTCAGTTGTTTCTGATTAAATATGTGTTGAAGACTTTTGTGGTCGGTATATATAATACTTTTGACCCCATATAAGTAGTGCCTCCAAGTCTTTAATGCAAAAACAACCGCGCCTAATTCCAAATCATGCGTCGTATAATTTTGTTCGTGAATCTTCAATTGTCTAGACACATAAGCAATCACCTTCGTTCGTTGCATTAATACACAACCGAGACCTTGCTTTGATGCATCACAATAAATCACAAAATCATCATTCCCTTCAGGCAATGACAATATAGGTGCCGTAGTTAGCTTTTTCTTCAATAACTGAAACGCTTTCTCTTGTTCATCATTCCATTCAAATTTCTTCCCTTTATGCGTTAATGCAGTCAAGGGTTTTGCTATTCTGGAAAAGTCTTGGATGAACCTTCTGTAGTAACCAGCTAGTCCTAAAAACTGGCGTATGTGTTTCGGAGTTTTCGGGGTTTCCCACTTTTCAACAGTTTCTATCTTTGCCGGATCCACCTTAATACCTTCTTTGTTCACTATGTGACCGAGGAATTGAACTTCTTCCAACCAAAATGCACACTTTGAAAACTTAGCGTACAATTCTTCCTTCCTCAATACTTCTAACACCTTTCTCAAATGTTCACCGTGTTCTTGGTCATTCTTTGAGTAAATAAGTATGTCATCAATGAAAACAATGACAAACTTGTCAAGGTATGGTCCACACACTCGGTTCATAAGGTCCATGAACACAGCTGGTGCATTAGTTAAACCAAACGGCATGACCATAAACTCGTAATGACCGTAACGTGTTCTGAAAGCAGTCTTTGGAATATCATCTTCTTTCACCCGCATTTGATGATACCCGGAACGTAAGTCAATCTTTGAATAAACAGACGAGCCTTGTAGTTGATCAAATAAGTCATCGATTCTCGGTAGTGGGTAGCGGTTCTTGATGGTAAGTTTGTTCAACTCTCGGTAGTCGATACACAACCTGAATGTACCATCTTTCTTCTTGACAAACAAAACAGGAGCTCCCCACGGTGATGTGCTTGGTCGAATGAAACCACGCTCTAAAAGTTCTTGTAATTGGCTTTGCAGTTCTTTCATCTCGCTGGGTGCGAGTCTGTAAGGAGCACGAGCTATTGGTGCAGCTCCTGGTACAAGATCTATTTGAAATTCAACGGATCGATGTGGGGGTAATCCCGGTAATTATTTCGGAAATACATCGGGAAATTCTTTTGCAATGGGAACATCATTGATGCTCTTTTCTTCAGTTTGTACTTTCTCGAAGTGTGCTAGAACAGCATAGCAACCTTTTCTTATTAGTTTTTGTGCCTTCAAATTACTAATAAGATGTAGCTTCGTGTTGCCCTTTTCTCCGTACACCATTAAGGGTTTTACTTTTTCTCGTATAATGCGAATTGCATTTTTGTAACAAACGATCTCCGCTTTCACTTCTTTCAACCAGTCCATACCGATTATCACATCAAAACTCCCTAACTCTACTGGTATCAAATCAATCTTAAATGTTTCGCTAACCAGTTTAATTTCTCGATTCCGACATATATTATCTGCTGAAAATAATTTACCATTTGCTAATTCGAGTAAAAATTTACTATCCAAAGGCGTCAATGGACAACTTAATTTAGCACAAAAATCTCTACTCATATAGCTTCTATCCGCACCCGAATCAAATAAAACGTAAGCAGATTTATTGTCAATAAGAAACGTACCCGTAACAAGCTCCGGGTCTTCCTGTGCCTCTACCGCATTAATATTGAAAACTCTTCCACGGCCTTGTCCATTCGTGTTCTCCTGGTTCGGGCAATTTCTAATAATGTGGCCTGGTTTTCCACATTTATAACAAACTACATTGGCATAACTTGCTCCGACACTACTTGCTCCGCCATTACTCGTTCCGACACCATTTGTTCCTTTCGTTCTATTAACCCCTGGTCCGTAGACCTCACACTTCGCCGCGCTATGACCATTTCTTTTACACTTGTTGCAAAATTTGGTGCAGAACCCCGAGTGATTCTTTTCACACCTTTGGCATAGCTGCTTCTGATTGTTGTTGTTGTTGCGGTTATTATTGTTGTTGGGATGATTGTTGTAGTTGCTGTTGTTGTTGTTGTTGTTGGGCCGTTTGTTATAGTTGCGATTGATGTTGCGATTGTTGGGATAATTGTTGCGATTATTGTTGTAATTGCTGTTGTTGTTGTATTGGTGATTCTTATCACCGTTTTCCTCCCACTTTCTTTTGACTTGCTTCACATTGGCCTCTTCAGCAGTCTGTTCTTTAATTCTTTCTTCAATCTGGTTCACTAGTTTGTGAGCCATTCTACATGCCTGTTGTATGGAGGCGGGCTCGTGTGAACTTATATCTTCTTGGATTCTTTCCGGTAATCCTTTCACAAACACGTCGATCTTCTCTTCCTCATCTTCGAATGCTCCCGGACACAATAGGCACAATTCTGTGAATCGTCTTTCGTACGTGGTAATATCAAATCCTTGGGTTCGTAACCCTCTAAGTTCTGTCTTGAGCTTATTGACCTCGGTTCTGGGACGGTACTTCTCGTTCATCAAGTGCTTGAATGCTGACCACGGTAGTGCGTACGCATCATCTTGTCCCACTTGCTCTAGATAGGTATTCCACCATGTTAGCGCAGAACCTGTGAAGGTATGCGTAGCGTACTTCACTTTGTCCTCTTCAGTACACTTACTTATGGCAAACACCGATTCAACCTTCTCGGTCTACCGTTTCAATCCGATCGGTCCTTCGGTTCCATCAAATTCCAAAGGTTTGCAGGCAGTGAATTCTTTGTAGGTGCATCCTACACGATTTCCTGTACTGCTAGATCCAAGGTTATTGTTGGTATGTAACGCAGCCTGTACTGCGGCTATGTTTGAAGCTAGAAAAGTACGGAATTCCTCTTCATTCATATTCACGGTGTGTCGAGTAGTCGGTGCCATTTCCTTCAAAATAGTTAAATGGAACAAGTTAATCATACAGAATATTAAGAGTAGTTAATAGTATTTCGTAGCATAATATGAACTCATTTATAAAAGCTTTTTCTTCATATTAGCGTTTTATAAGTTTAAATTCGGGTAGTACCTACCCGTTAAGTTCATACTTAGTAGCTAATATACAATTCAACTACTACAATTCTATATGAAAAACTGATTGTAATAATATTTCGCGTTCAAACTTTTATACAATATTTTACAAACTTACAATACCGCTTATTTTACATAAAGCATGAAATATAGCACACAATAACTTTGATACAAGATAGTTGTGAAGACAATTCTAGCTAGTACACAAGTCGTTCGGCAAAGGCAATAAAGACACGTAATTCATACGTCCAGAAACAAGTCATGCATTCTGGTTTTACTAGGACTACTTCCCATCCTTGGTCTTGTGCAACATAACCGTTATGGCCGTTGATAAGACAGCGTGTTGTAACATCATCAAAGGGACGAGGGTTACGTAATGTCCAACAGTCCCTTAATAATCTAAAAACCTCATTTCTTACCCCAATTACCGACTCCATCACTTGTGGAAACGTTTTGTTTAATAGTTGTAGCCCGATGTTCTTGTTCTCACTTTGGTGAGAAGCGAACATTACTAATCCGTAAGCATAACATGCTTCTTTATGTTGCATGTTAGCCGCTTTTTCTAAATCACGAAGTCCAATATTCGGATATATTGAGTCAAAATAATTTCTTAACCCGTTGCGTAAAATAGCATTTGGGTTCCCTGCAATATATGCGTCAAAGTAAACACATCGTAACTTATGGGTTTCCCAATGTGATATCCCCCATCTTTCAAACGAAAGTCTCTTATAAACCAAGACATTCTTGGAACGTTCTTCGAATGTCTTACAAACTGATCTCGCCTTAAATAGTTGTGCCGAAGAATTCTGGCCGACTCTAGACAAGATTTCATCAATCATGTCTCCGGGTAGGTCTCTTAAAATATTGGGTTGTCTATCCATTTTGTGTTTTTAAACTGTAAAATAGACAAGAGTTAGTTTCATAAAAAAATACTTATTAATACAAGCAATTTTTACATATATCATAAAGCATAAGAACACTATATTACATATATTACACCACACGAATACAACTATCTTATTCCGACTCGCTCGTTTCTTCTTCTTCGGTTTTGGTTCGTTTTGCCAAGTTTCTAGGGATATATGATTTTCCCCTAATACGAGCCGTCGTTGTCCACATTGGTTTAGAAAAACCTGGTGGTTTAGAGGTTCCCGGGTCATTGTTACAACTTAAGGACTTCGGGGGTTGACGATACATATAAAGTTCATCGGGGTTGGAATTAGATTTCTCTATTTTTATGCCCTTTCCCTTATTATTTTCTTTTGCCTTTTTAAATTCAGTTGGGGTAATTTCTATAACATCATCGGAATTCTCGTCGGAATCCGATTCATCGGAGAATTGGTAATCCTCCCAATATTTTGCTTCCTTGGCGGAAACACCATTGACCATAATTAACTTTGGTCGGTTGGTTGAGGATTTTCTTTTACTTAACCGTTTTATTATTTCCCCCACCGGTTCTATTTCTTCATCCGGTTCCGATTCTTCTTCCGGTTCCGATTCTTCTTCCGGTTCTGACTCTTCTTCCGGTTCCTCTTCGGGAACTTGTGAATCAGTCCACAAATCATTCCAATTTACATTTGACTCTTCATTATTATTAGGTGAGTCAATGGGACTTGTTCTAGAGGTAGACATCTATCACATAATATCAAACACGTTAAGAGATTAATATATCACATAATATTCATATGTTAAAAATATATAGTTTCCAACAAAAATGTTAAGCAATCATTTTTAAAGAAAACACGGTCGAAGTCCAGACTCACTAATGCATCCTAACAAACTCGATAAGACACACTAATGCAAATTTTCTGGTTCTCTAAGACCAACGCTCGGATACCAACTGAAATGTCCCGTTCTTATTGATTAAAAACGTTCCATATTAATTGATTTCGTTGCGAGGTTTTGACCTCTATATGAGACGTTTTTCAAAGACTGCATTCATTTTAAAACAAACCATAACCTTTATTTCATCAATAAAGGTTTAAAAAGCTTTACGTAGATTATCAAATAATGATAATCTAAAATATCCTGTTTACACATGACCATTACATAATGGTTTACAATACAAATATGTTACAACAAAATAAGTTTCTTGAATGCAGTTTTTACACAATATCATACAAGCATAGACTCCAATTGTCGTCCTTATTTAAGTATGCGACAGCGGAAGCTCTTAATAATCACCTGAGAATAAACATGCTTAAAACGTCAACAAAAATGTTGGTGAGTTATAGGTTTAACCTATATATATCAAATCATAATAATAGATCACAAGATTTCATATTTCAATACACATCCCATACATAGAGATAAAAATCATTCATATGGTGAACACCTGGTAACCGACAATGACAAGATGCATATATAAGAATATCCCCATCATTCCGGGACACCCTTCGGATATGATATAAATTTCGAAGTACTAAATCATCCGGTACTTTGGACGGGGTTTGTTAGGCCCAATAGATCTATCTTTAGGATTCACATCAATTAGGGTGTCTGTTCCCTAATTCTTAGATTACCAGACTTAATAAAAAGGGGCATATTCGATTTCGATAATTCAACCATAGAATGTAGTTTCACGTACTTGTGTCTATTTTGTAAATCATTTATAAAACCTGCATGTATTCTCATCCCAAAAATATTAGATTTTAAAAGTGGGACTATAACTCACTTTCACAGATTTTTACTTCGTCGGGAAGTAAGACTTGGCCACTGTTGATTCACGAACCTATAACAATATATATATATATATATATATATATATATATATATATATATATATATATATATATATATATATATATATATATATATATATATATATATATATATATATATATTAAAGTATGTTCAAAATATATTTACAACACTTTTAATATATTTTGATGTTTTAAGTTTATTAAGTCAGCTGTCCTCGTTAGTAACCTATAACTAGTTGTCCACAGTTAGATGTACAGGAATAAATCGATAAATATTATCTTGAATCAATCCACGACCCAGTGTATACGTATCTCAATATTGATCACAACTCAAACTATATATATTTTGGAATCAACCTCAACCCTGTATAGCTAACTCCAACATTCACATATAGAGTGTCTATGGTTGTTCCAAAATATATATAGATGTGTCGACATGATAGGTCGAAACATTGTATACGTGTCTATGGTATCTCAAGATTACATAATATACAATACAAGTTGATTAAGTTATGGTTGGAATAGATTTGTTACCAATTTTCACGTAGCTAAAATGAGAAAAATTATCCAATCTTGTTTTACCCATAACTTCTTCATTTTAAATCCGTTTTGAGTGAATCAAATTGCTATGATTTCATATTGAACTCTATTTTATGAATCTAAATAGAAAAAGTATAGGTTTATAGTCGGAAAAATAAGTTACAAGTCGTTTTTGTAAAGGTAGTCATTTCAGTCGAAAGAACGACGTCTAGATGACCATTTTAGAAAACATACTTCCACTTTGAGTTTAACCATAATTTTTGGATATAGTTTCATGTTCATAATAAAAATCATTTTCTCAGAATAACAACTTTTAAATCAAAGTTTATCATAGTTTTTAATTAACTAACCCAAAACAGCCCGCGGTGTTACTACGACGGCGTAAATCCGATTTTACGGTGTTTTTCGTGTTTCCAGGTTTTAAATCATTAAGTTAGCATATCATATAGATATAGAACATGTGTTTAGTTGATTTTAAAAGTCAAGTTAGAAGGATTAACTTTTGTTTGTGAACAAGTTTAGAATTAACTAAACTATGTTCTAGTGATTACAAGTTTAAACCTTCGAATAAGATAGCTTTATATGTATGAATCGAATGATGTTATGAACATCATTACTACCTTAATTTCCTTGGATAAACCTACTGGAAAAGAGAAAAATGGATCTAGCTTCAATGGATCCTTGGATGGCTCGAAGTTCTTGAAGCAGAATCATGACACGAAAACAAGTTCAAGTAAGATCATCACTTGAAATAAGATTGTTATAGTTATAGAAATTGAACCAAAGTTTGAATATGATTATTACCTTGTATTAGAATGATAACCTACTGTAAGAAACAAAGATTTCTTGAGGTTGGATGATCACCTTACAAGATTGGAAGTGAGCTAGCAAACTTGAAAGTATTCTTGATTTTATGAAACTAGAACTTTTGGAATTTATGAAGAACACTTAGAACTTGAAGATAGAACTTGAGAGAGATCAATTAGATGAAGAAAATTGAAGAATGAAAGTGTTTGTAGGTGTTTTTGGTCGTTGGTGTATGGATTAGATATAAAGGATATGTAATTTTGTTTTCATGTAAATAAGTCATGAATGATTACTCATATTTTTGTAATTTTATGAGATATTTCATGCTAGTTGCCAAATGATGGTTCCCACATGTGTTAGGTGACTCACATGGGCTGCTAATAGCTGATCATTGGAGTGTATATACCAATAGTACATACATCTAAAAGTTGTGTATTGTACGAGTACGAATACGGGTGCATACGAGTAGAATTGTTGATGAAACTGAACGAGGATGTAATTGTAAGCATTTTTGTTAAGTAGAAGTATTTTGATAAGTGTATTGAAGTCTTTCAAAAGTGTATAAATACATATTAAAACACTACATGTATATACATTTTAACTGAGTCGTTAAGTCATCGTTAGTCGTTACATGTAAGTGTTGTTTTGAAACCTTTAGGTTAACGATCTTGTTAAATGTTGTTAACCCAATGTTTATAATATCAAATGAGATTTTAAATTATTATATTATCATGATATTATCATGTATGAATATCTCTTAATATGATATATATACATTAAATGTCTTTACAACGATAATCGTTACATATATGTCTCGTTTAAAAATCATTAAGTTAGTAGTCTTGTTTTTACATATGTAGTTCATTGTTAATATACTTTATGATATGTTTTCTTATCATAGTATCATGTTAACTATATATATATATCCATATATATGTCATCATATAGTTTTTACAAGTTTTAACGTTCGTGAATCACCGATCAACTTGGGTGGTCAATTGTCTATATGAAACATATTTCAATTAATCAATTCTTAACAAGTTTGATTGCTTATCATGTTGGAAACATTTAATCATGTAAATATCAATCTCAATTAATATATATAAACATGGAAAAGTTCGGGTCACTACACGTGGTAATATCAAATCCTTGGGTTCGTAACCCTCTAAGTTCTGTCTTGAGCTTATTGACCTCGATTCTGGGACGGTATTTCTCGTTCATCAAGTGCTTGAATGCTGACCACGGTAGTGCGTACGCATCATCTTGTCCCACTTGCTCTAGATAGGTATTCCACCATGTTAACGCAGAACCTGTGAAGGTATGCATAGCGTACTTCACTTTGTCCTCTTCAGTACACTTACTTATGGCAAACACCGATTCGACCTTCTCGGTCCACCGTTTCAATCCGATTGGTCCTTCGGTTCCATCAAATTCCAAAGGTTTGCAGGCAGTGAATTCTTTGTAGGTGCATCCTACACGATTTCATGTACTGCTAGATCCAAGGTTATTGTTGGTGTGTAGCGCAGCCTGTACTGTGGCTATGTTTGAAGCTAGAAAAGTACGGAATTCCTCTTCATTCATATTCACGGTGTGTCGAGTAGTCGGTGCCATTTCCTTCAAAATAGTCAAATGGAACAAGTTAATCATACAGAATATTAAGAGTAGTTAATAGTATTTCGTAGCATAATATGAACTCATTTATAAAAGCTTTTTCTTCATATTAGATTTTATAAGTTTAAATTCGGGTAGTACCTACCCGTTAAGTTCATACTTAGTAGCTAATATACAATTCAACTACTACAATTCTATATGAAAAACTGATTATAATAATATTTCGCGTTCAAACTTTTACACAATATTTTACAAACTTACAATACCGCTTATTTTACATATAGCATGAAATATAGCACACAATAAATTTGATACAAGATGGTTGTGAAGATAATTCTAGCTAGTACACAAGTCATTCAGCAAAGGCAATAAAGACACGTAATTCATACATCCAGAAACAAGTCATGCATTCTGGTTTTACTAGGATTACTTCCCATCCTTGGTCTTGTGGAACATAACCGTTATGGCCGTTGATAAGACAGCGTGTTGTAACGTCGTCAAAGGGACGAGGGTTACGTAATGTCCAACAGTCCCGTAACAATCTAAAAACCTCATTTCTTACCCCAATTACCGACTCCGTCACTTGTGGGAACGTTTTGTTTAATAGTTGTAGCCCGATGTTCTTGTTCTCACTTTGGTGAGAAGCGAACATTACTAATCCGTAAGCATAACATGCTTCTTTATGTTGCATGTTAGCCGCTTTTTCTAAATCACGAAGTCCAATATTCGGATATATTGAGTCAAAATAATTTCTTAACCCATTGCGTAAAATAGCATTTGGGTTCCCCGCAATATATGCGTCAAAGTAAACACATCGTAACTTATGGATTTCCCAATGTGATATCCCCCATCTTTCGAACGAAAGCCTTTTATAAACCAAGGCATTCTTGGAACGTTCTTCGAATGTCTTACAAACTGATCTTGCCTTAAATAGTTGTGCTGAAGAATTCTGACCGACTCTAGACAAGATTTCATCAATCATGTCTCCGGGTAGGTCTCTTAAAATATTGGGTTGTCTATCCATTTTGTGTTTTTATACTGTAAAATAGACAAGAGTTAGATTCATAAAAAAAATACTTATTAATACAAGCAATTTTTACATATATTATGCATAAGCACACTATATTATATATATTACACCACACGAATACAACTATCTTATTCCGACTCGCTTGTTTCTTCTTCTTCGGTTTTGGTTCGTTTTGCCAAGTTTCTAGGGATATATGATGTTCCCCTAATACGAGCCGTCGTGATCCACATTGGTTTAGAAAAACCTGGTGGTTTAGAGGTTCCCGGGTCATTGTTACAACTTAAGGACTTCGGGGGTTGACGATACATATAAAGTTCATCGGGGTTGGAATTAGATTTCTCTATTTTTATGCCCTTTCCCTTATTATTTTCTTTTGCCTTTTTAAATTCAGTTGGGGTAATTTCTATAACATCATCGGAATTCTTGTCGGAATCCGATTCATCGGAGAATTGGTAATCCTCCCAATATTTTGCTTCCTTGGCGGAAACACCATTGACCATAATTAACCTTGGTCGGTTGGTTGAGGATTTTCTTTTACTTAACCGTTTTATTATTTCCCCCACCGGTTCTATTTCTTCATCCGGTTCCGATTCTTCTTCCGGTTCCGACTCTTCTTCCAGTTCCTCTTCGGGAACTTGTGAATCAGTCCACGAATCATTCCAATTTACATTTGACTCTTCATTATTATTAGGTGAGTCAATGGGACTTGTTCTAGAGGTAGACATCTATCACATAATATCAAACGCGTTAAGAGATTAATATATCACATAATATTCACATGTTAAAAATATATAGTTTCCAACAAAATTTGTTAAGCAATCATTTTTCAAGTAAACACGGTCGAAGTCCAGACTCACTAATGCATCCTAACAAACTCGATAAGACACACTAATGCAAAATTCTGGTTCTCTAGGACCAACGCTCGGATACCAACTGAAATGTCCCGTTCTTATTGATTAAAAACGTTCCATATTAATTGATTTCGTTGCGAGGTTTTGACCTCTATATGAGACATTTTTCAAAGACTGCATTCATTTTTAAAACAAACCATAACCTTTATTTCATAGATAAAGGTTTTAAAAAGCTTTACGTAGATTATCGAATAATGATAATCTAAAATATCTTGTTTACACACGACCATTACATAATGGTTTACAATACAAATATGTTACAGCAAAATAAGTTTCTTGAATGCAGTTTTTACACAATATCATACAAGCATGGACTCCAAATCTCGTCCTTATTTAAGTATGCGACAGTGGAAGCTCTTAATAATCACCTGAGAATAAACATGCTTAAAACGTCAACAAAAATGTTGGTGAGTTATAGGTTTAACCTATATATATCAAATCATAATAATAGACCACAAGATTTCATATTTCAATACACATCCCATACATAGAGATAAAAATCATTCATATGGTGAACACCTGGTAACCGACATTAACAAGATGCATATATAAGAATATCCCCATCATTCCGGGACACCCTTCGGATATGATATAAATTTCGAAGTACTAAAGCATCCGGTACTTTGGATGGGGTTTGTTAGGCCCAATAGATCTATCTTTAGGATTCGCGTCAATTAGGGTGTCTGTTCCCTAATTCTTAGATTACCAGACTTAATAAAAAGGGGCATATTCGATTTTGATAATTCAACCATAGAATGTAGTTTCACGTACTTGTGTCTATTTTGTAAATCATTTATAAAACCTGCATGTATTCTCATCCCAAAAATATTAGATTTTAAAAGTGGGACTATAACTCACTTTCACAGATTTTTACTTCGTCGGGAAGTAAGACTTGGCCACTGGTTGATTCACGAACCTATAACAATATATACATGTATATCAAAGTATGTTCAAAATATATTTACAACACTTTTAATATATTTTGATGTTATAAGTTTATTAAGTCAGCTGTCCTCGTTAATAACCAACAACTAGTTGTCCACAGTTAGATGTACAGAAATAAATCGATAAATATTATCTTGAATCAATCCACGACCCAGTGTATACGTATCTCAGTATTGATCACAACTCAAACTATATATATTTTGGAATCAACCTCAACCCTGTATAGCTAACTCCAACATTCACATATAGAGTGTCTATGGTTGTTCCGAAATATATATAGATGTGTCGACATGATAGGTCGAAACATTGTATACGTGTCTATGGTATCTCAAGATTACATAATATACAATACAAGTTGATTAAGTTATGGTTGGAATAGATTTGTTACCAATTTTCACGTAGCTAAAATGAGAAAAATTATCCAATCTTGTTTTACCCATAACTTCTTCATTTTAAATCCGTTTTGAGTGAATCAAATTGCTATGGTTTCATATTGAACTCTATTTTATGAATCTAAACAGAAAAAGTATAGGTTTATAGTCGGAAAAATAAGTTACAAGTCGTTTTTGTAAAGGTAGTCATTTCAGTCGAAAGAACGACGTCTAGATGACCATTTTAGAAAACATACTTCCACTTTGAGTTTAACTATAATTTTTGGATATAGCTTCATGTTCATAATAAAAATCATTTTCTCAGAATAACAACTTTTAAATCAAAGTTTATCATAGTTTTTAATTAACTAACCCAAAACAGCCCGCGGTGTTACTACGACGGCGTAAATCCGGTTTTACGGTGTTTTTCGTGTCTCCAGGTTTTAAATCATTAAGTTAGCATATCATATAGATATAGAACATGTGTTTAGTTGATTTTAAAAGTCAAGTTAGAAGGATTAACTTTTGTTTGCGAACAAGTTTAGAATTAACTAAACTATGTTCTAGTGATTACAAGTTTAAACCTTCGAATAAGATAGCTTTATATGTATGAATCGAATGATGTTATGAACATCATTACTACCTTAAGTTCCTTGGATAAACCTACTGGAAAAGAGAAAAATGGATCTAGCTTCAATGGATCCTTGGATGGCTCGAAGTTCTTGAAGCAGAATCATGACACGAAAACAAGTTCAAGTAAGATCATCACTTGAAATAAGATTGTTATAGTTATAGAAATTGAACCAAAGTTTGAATATGATTATTACCTTGTATTAGAATGATAACCTACTGTAAGAAACAAAGATTTCTTGAGGTTGGATGATCACCTTACAAGATTGGAAGTGAGCTAGCAAACTTGAAAGTATTCTTGATTTTATGAAACTAGAACTTTTGGAATTTATGAAGAACACTTAGAACTTGAAGATAGAACTTGAGAGAGATCAATTAGATGAAGAAAATTGAAGAATGAAAGTGTTTGTAGGTGTTTTTGGTCGTTGGTGTATGGATTAGATATAAAGGATATGTAATTTTGTTTTCATGTAAATAAGTCATGAATGATTACTCATATTTTTGTAATTTTATGAGATATTTCATGCTAGTTGCCAAATGATGGTTCCCACATGTGTTAGGTGACTCACATGGGCTGCTAAGAGCTGATCATTTGAGTGTATATACCAATAGTACATACATCTAAAAGCTGTGTATTGTACGAGTACGAATACGGGTGCATACGAGTAGAATTGTTGATGAAACTGAACGAGGATGTAATTGTAAGAATTTTTGTTAAGTAGAAGTATTTTGATAAGTGTATTGAAGTCTTTCAAAAGTGTATAAATACATATTAAAACACTACATGTATATACATTTTAACTGAGTCGTTAAGTCATCGTTAGTCGTTACATGTAAGTGTTGTTTTGAAACCTTTAGGTTAACGATCTTGTTAAATGTTGTTAACCTAATGTTTATAATATCAAATGAGATTTTAAATTATTATATTATCATGATATTATCATGTATGAATATCTCTTAATATGATATATATACATTAAATGTCTTTACAACGATAATCGTTACATATATGTCTCGTTTAAAAAATCATTAAGTTAGTAGTCTTGTTTTTACATATGTAGTTCATTGTTAATATACTTAATGATATATTTACTTATCATAGTATCATGTTAACTATATATATATATATCCATATATATGTCATCATATAGTTTTTACAAGTTTTAACGTTCGTGAATCACCGGTCAACTTGGGTGGTCAATTGTCTATATGAAACATATTTCAATTAATCAAGTCTTAACAAGTTTGATTGCTTAACATGTTGGAAACATTTAATCATGTAAATATCAATCTCAATTAATATATATAAACATGGAAAAGTTCGGGTCACTACACATACGATCTATGCTTTAACCTTCTTCAGCTAGTCCATGCCAACTATTACATCAAAACTCCCTAACTCTACTGGTATCAAATCAATCTTAAATATTTCGCTACCCAGTTTAATTTCTCGATTCCGGCATATATTATCTGCTGAAATTAATTTACCGTTTGCTAATTCGAGTAAAAATTTACTATCCAACGGCGTCAATGGACAACTTAATTTAGCACAAAAATCTCTACTCATATAGCTTCTATCCGCACCCGAATCAAATAAAACGTAAGCAGATTTATTGTCAATAAGAAACGTACCCGTAACAAGCTCTGGGTCTTCCTGTGCCTCTGCCGCATTAATATTGAAAACTCTTCCGCGGCCTTGTCCATTCGTGTTCTCCTGGTTCGGGAAATTTCTAATAATGTGGCCCAATTTTCCACATTTATAACAAACTACATTGGCATAACTTGCTCCGACACTACTTGCTCCGCCATTACTCGTTCCGACACCATTTGTTCCTTTCGTTCTATTAACCCCTGGTCCGTAGACCTCACACTTCGCCGCGCTATGACCATTTCTTTTACACTTGTTGCAAAATTTGGTGCAGAACCCCGAGTGATAATTTTCACACCTTTGGCATAGCTGCTTCTGATTGTTGTTGGTGTTGTTGTTGTTGCGGTTATTATTGTTGTTGGGATGATTGTTGTAGTTGCTGCTGTTGTTGTTGTTGTTGTTGTTGTTGTTGGGCCATTTGTTGTAGTTGCGATTGATGTTGCGATTGTTGGGATAATTGTTGCGATTATTGTTGTAATTGTTGTTGTTGTTGTATTGGTGATTCTTATCACCGTTTTCCTCCCACTTTCTTTTGACTTGCTTCACATTGGCCTCTTCAGCAGTCTGTTCTTTAATTCTTTCTTCAATCTGGTTCACTAGTTTGTGAGCCATTCTACATGCCTGTTGTATGGAGGCAGGCTCGTGTGAACTTATATCTTCTTGGATTCTTTCCGGTAATCCTTTCACAAACGCGTCGATCTTCTCTTCCTCATCTTCGAATGCTCCCGGACACAATAGGCACAATTCTGTGAATCGTCTTTCGTACTTGGTAATATCAAATCCTTGGGTTCGTAACCCTCTAAGTTCTGTCTTGAGCTTATTGACCTCGGTTTTGGGACGGTACTTCTCGTTCATCAGGTGCTTGAATGCTGACCACGGTAGTGCGTAAGCATCATCTTGTCCCACTTGCTCTAGATAGGTATTCCACCATGTTAACTGTAATGACCCGGACTTTTCCGATCGTTCTATACTTATGAGATTAATATTTACATAAATTAAACCTTACCAACATGATAAGCAATCCAAATTGTTGAGACTTATGTTTTTGAAAAGAGTTTTACACAACGTTTGACCGTCTAGTTTGACCGATGATATCACGAACTATACAATATATGATAATTATACATACATATTTAACATGATCTAAGGATGTTTTAATATCTCATTTTGTATTAATAACAAAAAGTCATAAGTATATTTTGAAACTACTAACTTAAGTTTTCAAAACAATAACCATACGTAACGTTATTTGACATAAATACTGATGATTTATAATGTTTATACATATATCGTATAAGTAATGTATTTAATCATTTTTAAAGGGCTTTTATACATAAAACAATATAAGTATATTTACAAAAGATAGTTATATTTGAATTCTCGTTCCGTTTCCTCAATAATCCTATACGTATATCTAGGGTACTATACACAGCTTCTAGAAGTATTTACTATTGGTATATACCAATAGAAATCTTCAATTATTGGAATAATATGTCATTCATGACATAATAAATTTTAACTTATCTTAGATATTTTCACTAAAAACCAAATTTTCAAGCCTATAAATAAGCACCATTTCTAACTCATTTTTACACATTCATTTTCCAAATTTTACTTCCAATTTTCACACACACTTGCAAGAACTCTCTCAACTTTTATTTTACTACTTCTTTCCAGCAACTTTACATTTTAAACTTGAGGTAAAAACTCTACTTCAACTCTTTTTCAATTCATATATTTATAGCTATATATATAAGAGTTTATAAACTAGAACATAGTTTGAATGATTTCAAACTTGTTCGCAAACTAAATAGATCCTTCTAACTTAACTTTTAAAATACTTCAAGACCTGTAACATATCTTAATTATATGCTAACTTAACAAGGTATAACTTGGTTTTTCAAAGAACACCTTAAAAACTGAATCTACGGTGTCGGAGTGTAACCGGGGGCTGTTTTGGGTTGGATAATTAAAAACTATTTTGAACCTTGAATTGGAGGTTTATTTTCTGGAAAAATGATATTTTCTATGAATATGATAATACATAAAAATTTCATGATTTAATTCAAAGTATATGTATTTTTAGAAAAATAATTATTTAAGGTTGTTTACATGATGGAAAATGATTAACTTCATAAGTTTCACTAAAGTTTGACCTATGCCGTGTGATTTTGAATACAAACTAAGGTATTTACAGTTCATAGTCTTAAAGAGGGACTCGATCCAAGGAGATGGCAAGTTGAATCAACGAAAACGGAGTTGTAACGAAGAAACTATGACCGAAACAAAATCGGATATCCAAGACTAGTTTAGCCACGAAAATAATTGGGAAAAATTAAATAAATCACATCTTTTTAAGTTAACATGATATTTTATATATATGTACTTATAATTCAATTTTATATGGTTCAGGATCACCCGTAAACAACACGAGAAGATTAATCATAAGATCCCATGATTGTACGCAACACGTCATTTGACAACACCGGTACTTTATGTACGCAACACGTCATTTGACAACACCGGTACCGTGGGTCAAGATTAATCTCGACCAATACATATACGATGGGGTTTTATTTATTTCGTTGGGGGTTTTATTTATTTCATTGCGGGTATATTAAACATCTAAAAATGAACCATTAAAATTGAATTACTAACAACGAACTGCTAACTACGGACTAAGGAATTATTCAAAGTATTAAAAGTATAACAAGTATATATATGTGACGTTTGTTTAAAAAGAAAAGGTATTGATATATTATATATGGATAGGTTCGTGATATCAACCGGAGACCAAGTCAAATTATATATATATCTTCAAGACGAAAGTGAGTATATAGTCCCACTTTTAAACTCTAAATATTTCGGGATGAGAATACATGTATTTTATGTTTTACGTTATGGACACAAGTAACTGAAAAATATATTCTACGTTGAGTTGTACCACTGGCATACTTCCCTGTAGCTTGGTAACTGTTATTTACAGCGGTATTGTAAACGCGAATCCTGTTGATAGATCTATCGGGCCTGACAACCCCAACCGGACTGGACGACCAGTATTCAACGGTTGCACAGTACTTCGTTTCGTGACTATACTTGGTACAGTGTAGTAAGATTTCATATTAAAGGGAATATGCGACGTGATTAAATGTTAAGTATGGTTACCAAGTGCTCAACCACTTAGAATATTTTTATTAAACTGTTTATATACGAAATCTTGTGGTCTATATATATATTGCTGCCGGCACTAAACCTATATCTCACCAACTTTATGTTGACGTTTTAAACATGTTTATTCTCAGGTGATAATTAGAAGTTTCCGCTGTATCATATTGAATCTAAGCAGGATCTTGCGTACGCATATTTGTGTCAAAAATAAGACTGCATATCCAAGAACTTGTGTTGTAAAATATGCTAGAAATCGGGTTGTTATTATCATTTGTAAAGTTTGTAAGTCGAAGATTATCGCTAAACGATAATCATCTTTATTTTGTCCAAAGCTTGTATCAAAAATAAGGATCATGGTTTGTAATGTATAATATATGCAGTTTTTCTTTAAAAAAAATGTCGCATATAGAGGTCAATACCTCGCAATGAAATCATACGTTATCTAACACGTTCTTATGGTTAAGGACGGGTTATGACATGTGGTATCAGAGCGGTGGTCTTAGCGAACCAGGTTTGCATTAGTGTGTCTAACTGATAAGTCGTTAGGATACATTAGTAAGTCTGGACTTTGACCGGGTCTGATTTAAAAACCATTGCTTATCATTGTTGGTTAAAATTTATATGTAAATATTATGTAGTACTAATGGGTTAGTTGTTGTGTGATAGATGTCGGGCTCAAAACTTGTTATCACATTCAGCGACTCCGAACCAGAATCTTCAGATGGTGTTCCAGTCATTAACCTATCCGATGACGAAAATAATATCTTTGGGGAAGACTCACAAATTCCGGATGAACCGACTATAGAGAACCCGGAAAGTGAACCCGAGGAGGAAAGTGAACCCGAGGAGGAAAGTGAACCCGAGGAGGAAAGTGAACCCGAGGAGGAAAGTGAACCCGAGGAAGAAATACAGGAAATTACAAAAGACGAGTTCGAACTAGGAAAGAAACGAAAGGCTAATGAATTAGAAAATTCAAATCCCGAGTTTAGTAAGGATGATGTGGTACCAACTCCACTAGACACTACCACCCCTATTCCCGCTATTCCTATTCATTCTATCCCGGCATCCAGTTCTTCAGTCCCACAGCCAAAATATAGGCAGACAGCCAGGATAAGCGTTAAGCGATTCTTTGAACCTAAACGTCCTAGAAAATAGACCAAACGATGCGCTACCGTATTAAACCATGGGATCATATAATGTTTTGTATAATATTATTAGTGTGGTTTGCTTAATGTTCGATGTAAGATAAGCATATGTAAAATAGTGAAGTGTGAAATGCAATAATTTTCCATGGTTAAGTATTATTTAGATGGTAGTAATTGATTCTGTACTAAGCTATTAAGTATGGACATTAACGGGTAGGTACTACCCTAGATATAATTATAAAACGCTAATAAGAAGAAAAGGCTTTTATAATAATACCTGGTTCATATTATTAATAAGCTATAATGTACTGTAAATATACACTACATCTATAATATTCCATGTGAATAATTATTTTCTTTTCATTCTTATAGAAGAATATGGCGCGATTGAACCGAATGACGGAACAAGAAATCCAGGAACTCATCAATCAGCGAGTGAACGACAGAATGTTATGGGTCGAGGCTGCAAGAGGTGCTGCAGTTAACCCAAATCCTCGTGTGGGGTGCACTTACAAAACTTTTCAAGCTTGCAAGCCCTCATCATTCAGTGGAACAGAAGGACCAATCGGTTTAACCCGGTGGATAGAAAAGATGGAGACTGTGTTTAAAATCAGTGGTTGTGTTGAAAAGGACATGACCAAGTATGCATCGTGCACTTTACAAGATAGTGCACTCACGTGGTGGAAAAATTATGTGAAGGCTGTAGGAGGAGATGTAGCTTATGATACTCCGTGGGAAGAATTCAAAACAATGTTAATCAATGAATATTGTCCAAGGAACGAGGTTAGGAAGTTGGAAGATGAGTTACGAAGTCTGAAGGTTATTGGTACTGAAATCACCAACTACAATCAGCGATTCATGGAATTAGTTTTGCTATGTCCTGAATTGGTTCCAACCGAAGAACGGAAGATTGAAATGTACAAAGATGGTTTGCCCAAAAAGGTCAAGGCAAACGTTACAGCATCGAAACCTAAGACAATTCATGAAGCTATAACCATGGCAAATGAGCTAATGGATCAGGTCATCATGGATAAGAAAGCATCCAATACTGATGTGAAGGTATCAGGTAACAAGAGAAAGTGGAATGGAAGCTATGATCGAGGTAATCAACAACAAACTTTTAAGAAACAAGAAACCCCGAAAGGTGCGGGTAGTGGTTCAAGCTTTGGTTACAAAGGACAAAATCCTTTATGCAACCGATGTCACAAACATCACTTTGGTTACTGTAGTGTGGTATGCAACAAATGTAATCGACCGGGTCATCTTGCTGAAGATTGTAGGGCTCTCGTTACAAATACAAATGGTACCAAGACTCCTGCCACCAATGCAAATAGAACTGCTTTGGCTACCATTACTTGTTTTGGGTGTGGAAAACAAGGTCACTATAAGAGCCAGTGCCCGAATCCAGAGAAGAATATCGGACCTGCACGTGGAAGAGCATTTGTTATTAATGCTAGAGAGGCATGTGAAGACCCGGAGCTTGTTACGGGTACGTTTACCATTAATAACTTATCCGCATCTATTATATTTGATACTGGTGCTGATAGAAGTTACGTGTGTAGAGACTTTCACGCTAAATTGAATTGTTCATCATTACCTCTCGATGCTAAGTACATGATTGAGTTAGCTAATGGTAAACTAATTAAAGCCGATAAAATTTGCCGTGATTGTAAAATAAATTTAGCCGGAGAAACGTTTAAAATTGACTTGATACCCGTAGAATTAGGAAGTTTTGATGTAATAGTCGGCATGGACTGGATGTCCAAAATAGGAGCTGAAGTTGTGTGCGCCAAGAAGGCAATTCGCATTCCTCGTAAGGATAAAACGCCAGTAATGATTTATGGAGAGAAGGGTAACTCAAAGCTAAAACTCATTAGTTATTTGAAAGCTCAAAAGTGCTTGAAGAAAGGGTGCTATGCTATCTTAGCACATGTTAATAAAGTCGAAACAAAGGAAAAAGTGAAGAGCATCAATGACGTGCCTGTGGCAAGAGATTTTCCTGAAGTCTTTCCGGAAAAGTTGCCGGGATTACCTCCATTTAGATCTGTAGAATTTCAAATAGATTTAGTACCAGGAGCTGCACCAGTGGCTCGTGCTCCATATAGACTTGCACCGTCCGAGTTAAAAGAACTTCAGAGTCAGTTAAAAGAATTACTGGATCATGGATTCATACGACCAAGTACTTCACCGTGGGGAGCTCCGATTCTATTTGTTAAAAAGAAAGATGGATCTTTTAGGATGTGTATAGATTATCGTGAATTAAATAAGTTAACTATCAAGAATCGGTATCCACTACCGAGAATTGACGACTTATTTGATCAACTCCAAGGATCATGTGTGTACTCAAAAATTGACTTAAGGTCGGGCTATCATCAATTACGTGTCAAAGATGAGGACATTCCGAAAACTGCTTTTCGGACACGTTATGGTCATTACGAATTTTTGGTCATGCCGTTTGGGTTGACAAATGCGCCAGCTGTATTCATGGACCTCATGAATCGAGTTTGTAGTCCATATTTAGATAAGTTTGTTATCGTTTTCATTGATGATATTCTTATCTATTCCAAGAGTGAGCAAGAGCATGAGCAGCATTTAAGGTTGATATTAGAGTTGTTGAGAAAAGAACAGCTATATGCTAAATTTTCTAAATGTGCTTTCTGGTTGAAAGAAGTGCAATTTCTTGGCCACGTTGTTAGTAGCAAAGGAATTCAGGTTGATCCAGCAAAAATTGAAGCCATTGAAAAATGGGAGACTCCTAAGACACCAACGCAGATACGCCAATTTTTGGGTTTAGCCGGTTATTATAGAAGGTTTATTCAAGATTTTTCCCGAATAGCTAAGCCGTTGACAGCGTTAACGCAAAAAGGGAAGAAATATGAATGGACTTCTGAGCAGGAGAGTGCATTTCAATTACTAAAGAAGAAGTTAACTACGGCGCCTATTTTATCGTTACCAGAAGGGAACGATGATTTTGAAATATATTGTGACGCTTCGCGACAAGGTTTTGGTTGCGTTGTTATGCAACGAAAGAAAGTTATTGCATACGCATCCCGACAATTGAAGATTCACGAGCGAAATTATACGACGCATGATCTAGAACTGGGAGCAGTCGTGTTTGCATTGAAGATATGGAGACACTACTTGTATGGGGTTAAATGCACTGTGTTTACTGATCATAAAAGCCTTCAACATATTTTTGATCAGAAACAGCTGAACATGAGACAACGTAGGTGGGTCGAGTTAATAAACGACTATGATTGTGAAATTCGTTATCATCCCGGGAAGGCGAACGTGGTGGCCGATGCTTTAAGCAGAAAGGAAAGAGAACCAATTCGAGTACGAGCGATGAACATAAAAATTCGCATGAATCTCAACTCACAAATCAAAGAAGTTCAACGAGAAGCACTTACTAAAGAAAATATAGGAAATGAAATAATGAAGAAGTATGAGAAGCAACTCGTTATGCGGGAAGATGGAATTCGATATTTTGCAAATCGTATTTGGGTACCGAAGTTGGGTGGATTAAGGAAGTTGATATTAAATGAGGCACATAAGACAAGATACTCGATACATCCTGGAGTTGGAAAGATGTACCAAGATCTTAAGACACATTATTGGTGGCCTAATTTAAAGACAGACGTTGCAACATATGTTGGGGAATGTTTAACTTGTTCCAAAGTCAAAGCTGAACACCAGAAGCCGTCAGGGTTACTTCAACAACCAGAAATCCCAGAATGGAAATGGGATGGTATTACCATGGATTTCATCACGAAGTTACCAAAGACTGCCTGGGGATACGACACCATTTGGGTGATTGTTGATCGTCTCACCAAGTCTGCACACTTCTTGCCTATAAAGGAAACGGATAGAATGGAGAAACTATTACGATTGTATATAAAGGAAGTTGTTTCAAGGCATGGAATACCTATTTCCATTATATCCGATCGTGATAGTAGATTTACATCAAAGTTCTGGCAATCACTACAGGAGGCCCTAGGAACTCGTTTGGATATGAGTACCGCGTATCATCCGCAAACCGACGGGCAGAGTGAAAGAACAATTCAGACTCTTGAAGACATGCTCAGGGCATGTGTGATCGATTTTGGAAACGGATGGGATAAGTATTTACCGTTAGCAGAATTCTCGTATAATAATAGTTATCATGCGAGCATTAAAGCTGCACCATTCGAAGCATTGTATGGAAGGAAGTGTAGATCTCCTATCTGTTGGAATGAAGTAGGAGATCGACATTTAACTGGTCCCGAGATCATACACGAAACGACTGAGAAGATAGTACAAATCAAGGAGAGATTGAAAACAGCACGTAGTCGCCAAAAGAGCTACGCCGATGTTCGAAGGAAACCATTAGAGTTTCAGATCGGTGACATGGTTATGTTAAAGGTGTCACCTTGGAAAGGTGTAATACGTTTTGGAAAAAGGGGTAAACTAAACCCAAGGTATGTAGGCCCGTTCAAGATCATCGAACGCATTGGACCGGTAGCTTATCGACTCGAGTTACCGCAACAACTCGCCGGAGTACATAATACCTTTCACGTCTCGAACCTTAAGAAGTGTCTTGCAAAGGAAGACCGCACCATTCCTCTTGAAGAAATCCATGTCGACGAGAAACTACAATTCGTCGAAGAACCAATCGAAATCATGGACCGTGAAGTTAAACAGCTCAAGCAGAGCAACATACCGATCGTCAAGGTTCGTTGGAGTGCTAGAAGAGGTCCCGAGTTTACTTGGGAACGAGAGGACCAGATGAAACAAAAGTATCCACACTTGTTTCTCGATGACGCAAAATAGGTACAATTTTAAAATTTCGGGACGAAATTTATTTAACGGGTAGGTACTGTAATGACCCGGACTTTTCCGATCGTTCTATACTTATGAGATTAATATTTACATAAATTAAACCTTACCAACATGATAAGCAATCCAAATTGTTGAGACTTATGTTTTTGAAAAGAGTTTTACACAACGTTTGACCGTCTAGTTTGACCGATGATATCACGAACTATACAATATATGATAATTATACATACATATTTAACATGATCTAAGGATGTTTTAATATCTCATTTTGTATTAATAACAAAAAGTCATAAGTATATTTTGAAACTACTAACTTAAGTTTTCAAAACAATAACCATACGTAACGTTATTTGACATAAATACTGATGATTTATAATGTTTATACATATATCGTATAAGTAATGTATTTAATCATTTTTAAAGGGCTTTTATACATAAAACAATATAAGTATATTTACAAAAGATAGTTATATTTGAATTCTCGTTCCGTTTCCTCAATAATCCTATACGTATATCTAGGGTACTATACACAGCTTCTAGAAGTATTTACTATTGGTATATACCAATAGAAATCTTCAATTATTGGAATAATATGTCATTCATGACATAATAAATTTTAACTTATCTTAGATATTTTCACTAAAAACCAAATTTTCAAGCCTATAAATAAGCACCATTTCTAACTCATTTTTACACATTCATTTTCCAAATTTTACTTCCAATTTTCACACACACTTGCAAGAACTCTCTCAACTTTTATTTTACTACTTCTTTCCAGCAACTTTACATTTTAAACTTGAGGTAAAAACTCTACTTCAACTCTTTTTCAATTCATATATTTATAGCTATATATATAAGAGTTTATAAACTAGAACATAGTTTGAATGATTTCAAACTTGTTCGCAAACTAAATAGATCCTTCTAACTTAACTTTTAAAATACTTCAAGACCTGTAACATATCTTAATTATATGCTAACTTAACAAGGTATAACTTGGTTTTTCAAAGAACACCTTAAAAACTGAATCTACGGTGTCGGAGTGTAACCGGGGGCTGTTTTGGGTTGGATAATTAAAAACTATTTTGAACCTTGAATTGGAGGTTTATTTTCTGGAAAAATGATATTTTCTATGAATATGATAATACATAAAAATTTCATGATTTAATTCAAAGTATATGTATTTTTAGAAAAATAATTATTTAAGGTTGTTTACATGATGGAAAATGATTAACTTCATAAGTTTCACTAAAGTTTGACCTATGCCGTGTGATTTTGAATACAAACTAAGGTATTTACAGTTCATAGTCTTAAAGAGGGACTCGATCCAAGGAGATGGCAAGTTGAATCAACGAAAACGGAGTTGTAACGAAGAAACTATGACCGAAACAAAATCGGATATCCAAGACTAGTTTAGCCACGAAAATAATTGGGAAAAATTAACTAAATCACATCTTTTTAAGTTAACATGATATTTTATATATATGTACTTATAATTCAATTTTATATGGTTCAGGATCACCCGTAAACAACACGAGAAGATTAATCATAAGATCCCATGATTGTACGCAACACGTCATTTGACAACACCGGTACTTTATGTACGCAACACGTCATTTGACAACACCGGTACCGTGGGTCAAGATTAATCTCGACCAATACATATACGATGGGGTTTTATTTATTTCGTTGGGGGTTTTATTTATTTCATTGCGGGTATATTAAACATCTAAAAATGAACCATTAAAATTGAATTACTAACAACGAACTGCTAACTACGGACTAAGGAATTATTCAAAGTATTAAAAGTATAACAAGTATATATATGTGATGTTTGTTTAAAAAGAAAAGGTATTGATATATTATATATGGATAGGTTCGTGATATCAACCGGAGACCAAGTCAAATTATATATATATCTTCAAGACGAAAGTGAGTATATAGTCCCACTTTTAAACTCTAAATATTTCGGGATGAGAATACATGTATTTTATGTTTTACGTTATGGACACAAGTAACTGAAAAATATATTCTACGTTGAGTTGTACCACTGGCATACTTCCCTGTAGCTTGGTAACTGTTATTTACAGCGGTATTGTAAACGCGAATCCTGTTGATAGATCTATCGGGCCTGACAACCCCAACCGGACTGGACGACCAGTATTCAACGGTTGCACAGTACTTCGTTTCGTGACTATACTTGGTACAGTGTAGTAAGATTTCATATTAAAGGGAATATGCGACGTGATTAAATGTTAAGTATGGTTACCAAGTGCTCAACCACTTAGAATATTTTTATTAAACTGTTTATATACGAAATCTTGTGGTCTATATATATATTGCTGCCGGCACTAAACCTATATCTCACCAACTTTATGTTGACGTTTTAAACATGTTTATTCTCAGGTGATAATTAGAAGTTTCCGCTGTATCATGTTGAATCTAAGCAGGATCTTGCGTACGCATATTTGTGTCAAAAATAAGACTGCATATCCAAGAACTTGTGTTGTAAAATATGCTAGAAATCGGGTTGTTATTATCATTTGTAAAGTTTGTAAGTCGAAGATTATCGCTAAACGATAATCATCTTTATTTTGTCCAAAGCTTGTATCAAAAATAAGGATCATGGTTTGTAATGTATAATATATGCAGTTTTTCTTTAAAAAAAATGTCGCATATAGAGGTCAATACCTCGCAATGAAATCATACGTTATCTAACACGTTCTTATGGTTAAGGACGGGTTATGACATTAACGCAGAACCTGTGAATGTATGCGTAGCGTACTTCACTTTGTCCTTTTCAGTACACTTTTTTCAGTACACTTACTTATGGCAAACACCGATTCGACCTTCTCGGTCCACCGTTTCAATTCGATCGGTCCTTCGGTTCCATCAAATTCCAAAGGTTTGCAGGCAGTGAATTCTTTGTAGGTGCATCCTACACGATTTCCTGTACTGCTAGATCCAAGGTTATTGTTGGTATGTAGCGCAGCCTGTACTGCGGCTATGTTTGAAGCTAGAAAAGTACGGAATTCCTCTTCATTCATATTCACGGTGTGTCGAGTAGTCGGTGCCATTTCCTTCAAAATTATCAAATGGAACAAGTTAATCATACAGAATATTAAGAGTAGTTAATAGTATTTCGTAGCATAATATGAACTCATTTATAAAAGCTTTTTCTTCATATTAGCTTTTTATAAGTTTAAATTCGGGTAGTACCTACCCGTTAAGTTCATACTTAGTAGCTAATATACAATTCAACTACTACAATTCTATATGAAGAACTGATTATAATAATATTTCGCGTTCAAACTTTTATACAATATTTTACAAACTTACAATACCGCTTATTTTACATAAAGCATGAAATATAGCACACAATAACTTTGATACAAGATAGTTGTGAAGATAATTCTAGCTAGTACACAAGTCGTTCAGCAAAGGTAATAAAGACACGTAATTCATACGTCCAGAAACAAGTCATGCATTCTGGTTTTACTAGAACTACTTCCCATCCTTGGTCTTTTGGAACATAACCGTTATGGCCGTTGATAAGACAGCGTGTTGTAACGTCGTCAAAGGGACGAGGGTTACGTAATGTCCAACAGTCCCGTAATAATCTAAAAACCTCATTTCTTACCCCAATTACCGACTCCGTCACTTGTGGGAACGTTTTGTTTAATAGTTGTAGCCCGATATTCTTGTTCTCACTTTGGTGAGAAGCGAACATTACTAATTCGTAAGCATAACATGCTTCTTTATGTTGCATGTTAGCCGCTTTTTCTAAATCACGAAGTCCAATATTCGGATATATTGAGTCAAAATAATTTCTTAACCCATTGCGTAAAATAGCATTTGGGTTCCCCGCAATATATGCGTCAAAGTAAACACATCGTAACTTATGGATTTCCCAATGTGATATCCCCCATCTTTCGAACGAAAGCCTTTTATAAACCAAGGCATTCTTGGAACGTTCTTCGAATGTCTTACAAACCGATCTCGCCTTAAATAGTTGTGTCGAAGAATTCTGACCGACTCTAGACAAGATTTCATCAATCATGTCTCCGGGTAGGTCTCTTAAAATATTGGGTTGTCTATCCATTTTGTGTTTTTATACTGTAAAATAGACAAGAGTTAGATTCATAAAAAAAATACTTATTAATACAAGCAATTTTTACATATATCATAAAGCATAAGCACACTATATTACATATATTACACCACACGAATACAACTATCTTATTCCGACTCGCTTGTTTCTTTTTCTTCTTCGGTTTTGGTTCGTTTTGCCAAGTTTCTAGGGATATATGATGTTCCCCTAATACTAGCTGTTATTTTCCACAACGGTTTAGAAAAACCTGGTGGTTTAGAGGTTCCTGGGTCATTGTTACAACTTAAGGACTTCGGGGGTTGACGATACATATAAAGTTCATCGGGGTTGGAATTAGATTTCTCTATTTTTATGCCCTTTCCCTTATTATTTTTTTTTGCCTTTTTAAATTCAGTTGGGGTAATTTCTATAACATCATCGGAATTCTCGTCGGAATCCGATTCATCGGAGAATTGGTAATCCTCCAAATATTTTGCTTCCTTGGCGGAAACACCATTGACCATAATTAACCTTGGTCGGTTGGTTGATGATTTTCTTTTACTTAACCGTTTTATTATTTCCCTCACCGGTTCTACTTCTTCATCCGGTTCCGATTCTTCTTCCGGTTCTGATTCTTCTTCCGGTTCCGACTCTTCTTCCGGTTCCTCTTCGGGAACTTGTGAATCAGTCCACGAATCATTCCAATTTACATTTGACTCTTCATTATTATTAGGTGAGTCAATGGGACTTGTTCTAGAGGTAGACATCTATCACATAATATCAAACGCGTTAAGAGATTAATATATCACATAATATTCACATGTTAAAAATATATAGTTTTCAACAAAATTTGTTAAGCAATCATTTTTCAAGTAAACACGGTCGAAGTCCAGACTCACTAATGCATCCTAACAAACTCGATAAGACACACTAATGCAAAATTCTGGTTCTCTAAGACCAACGCTCGGATACCAACTGAAATGTCCCGTTCTTATTGATTAAAAATGTTCCATATTAATTGATTTCGTTGCGAGGTTTTGACCTCTATATGAGACGTTTTTCAAAGACTGCATTCATTTTAAAACAAACCATAACCTTTATTTCATCAATAAAGGTTTAAAAAGCTTTACTTAGATTATCAAATAATGATAATCTAAAATATCCTGTTTACACACGACCATTACATAATGGTTTACAATACAAATATGTTACAACAAAATAAGTTTCTTGAATGCAGTTTTTACACAATATCATACAAGCATAGACTCCAAATCTCGTCCTTATTTAAGTATGCGACAGCGGAAGCTCTTAATAATCACCTGAGAATAAACATGCTTAAAACGTCAACAAAAATGTTGGTGAGTTATAGGTTTAACCTATATATATCAAATTATAATAATAGACCACAAGATTTCATATTTCAATACACATCCCATACATAGAGATAAAAATCATTCATATGGTGAACACCTGGTAACCGACAATAACAAGATGCATATATAAGAATATCCCCATCATTCCGGGACACCCTTCGGATATGATATTAATTTCGAAGTACTAAAGCATCCGGTACTTTGGATGGGGTTTGTTAGGCCCAATAGATCTATCTTTAGGATTCGCGTCAATTAGGGTGTCTGTTCCCTAATTCTTAGATTACCAGACTTAATAAAAAGGGGCATATTCGATTTCGATAATTCAATCATAGAATGTAGTTTCACGTACTTGTGTCTATTTTGTAAATCATTTATAAAACCTGCATGTATTCTCATCCCAAAAATGTTAGATTTTAAAAGTGGGACTATAACTCACTTTCACAGATTTTTACTTCGTCGGGAACTAAGACTTGGCCACTGGTTGATTCACGAACCTATAACAATATATACATATATATCAAAGTATGTTCAAAATATATTTACAACACTTTTAATATATTTTGATGTTTTAAGTTTATTAAGTCAGCTGTCCTCGTTAGTAACCTACAACTAGTTGTCCACAGTTAGATGTACAGAAATAAATCGATAAATATTATCTTGAATCAATCCACGACCCAGTGTATACGTATCTCAGTATTGATCACAACTCAAACTATATATATTTTGGAATCAACCTCAACCATGTATAGCTAACTCCAACATTCACATATAGAGTGTCTATGGTTGTTCCGAAATATATATAGATGTGTCGACATGATAGGTCGAAACATTGTATACGTGTCTATGGTATCTCAAGATTACATAATATACAATACAAGTTGATTAAGTTATGGTTGGAATAGATTTGTTACCAATTTTCACATAGCTAAAATGAGAAAAATTATCCAATCTTGTTTTACCCATAACTTCTTCATTTTAAATCCATTTTGAGTGAATCAAATTGCTATGGTTTTATATTGAACTCTATTTTATGAATCTAAACATAAAAATTATAGGTTTATAGTCGGAAAAATAAGTTACAAGTCGTTTTTGTAAAGGTAGTCATTTCAGTCGAAAGAACGACGTCTAGATGACCATTTTAGAAAACATACTTCCACTTTGAGTTTAACCATAATTTTTGGATATAGTTTCATGTTCATAATAAAAATAATTTTCTCAGAATAACAACTTTTAAATCAAAGTTTATCATAGTTTTTAATTAACTAACCCAAAACAGCCCGCGGTGTTACTACGACGGCGTAAATCCGGTTTTACGGTGTTTTTCGTGTTTCCAGGTTTTAAATCATTAAGTTAGCATATCATATAGATATAGAACATGTGTTTAGTTGATTTTAAAAGTCAAGTTAGAAGGATTAACTTTTGTTTGCGAACAAGTTTAGAATTAACTAAACTATGTTCTAGTGATTACAAGTTTAAACCTTCGAATAAGATTGCTTTATATGTATGAATCGAATGATGTTATGAACATCATTACTACCTTAAGTTCCTTGGATAAACCTACTGGAAAAGAGAAAAATGGATCTAGCTTCAACGGATCCTTGGATGGCTCGAAGTTCTTGAAGCAGAATCATGACACGAAAACAAGTTCAAGTAAGATCATCACTTGAAATAAGATTGTTATAGTTATAGAAATTGAACCAAAGTTTGAATATGATTATTACCTTGTATTAGAATGATAACCTACTGTAAGAAACAAAGATTTCTTGAGGTTGGATGATCACCTTACAAGATTGGAAGTGAGCTAGCAAACTTGAAAGTATTCTTGATTTTATGTAACTAGAACTTGTAGAATATATGAAGAACACTTAGAACTTGAAGATAGAACTTGAGAGAGATCAATTAGATGAAGAAAATTGAAGAATTAAAGTGTTTGTAGGTGTTTTTGGTTGTTGGTGTATGGATTAGATATAAAGGATATGTAATTTTGTTTTCATGTAAATAAGTCATGAATGATTACTCATATTTTTGTAATTTTATGAGATATTTCATGCTAGTTGCCAAATGATGGTTCGCACATATGTTAGGTGACTCACATGGGCTGCTAAGAGCTGATCATTGGAGTGTATATACCAATAGTACATATATATAAAAGTTGTGTATTGTACGAGTACGAATACGGGTGCATACGAGTAGAATTGTTGATGAAACTGAACGAGGATGTAATTGTAAGCATTTTTGTTAAGTAGAAGTATTTTGATAAGTGTATTGAAGTCTTTCAAAAGAGTATAAATACATATTAAAACACTACATGTATATACATTTTAACTGAGTCGTTAAGTCATCGTTAGTCGTTACATGTAAGTGTTGTTTTGAAACCTTTAGGTTAACGATCTTGTTAAATGTTGTTAACCCAATATTTATAATATAAAATGAGATTTTAAATTATTATATTATCATGATATTATCATGTATGAATATCTCTTAATATGATATATATACATTAAATGTCTTTACAACGATAATCGTTACATATATGTCTCGTTTAAAAATCATTAAGTTAGTAGTCTTGTTTTTACATATGTAGTTTATTGTTAATATACTTAATGATATGTTTACTTATCATAGTATCATTTTAACTATATATATATATATCCATATATATGTCATCATATAGTTTTTACAAGTTTTAACGTTCGTGAATCACCGGTCAACTTGGGTGGTCAATTGTCTATATGAAACATATTTCAATTAATCAAGTCTTAACAAGTTTGATTGCTTAATATGTTGGAAACATTTAATCATGTAAATATCAATCTCAATTAATATATATAAACATGGAAAAGTTCGGGTCACTACATGACGAATCTGAGTAGGAGTTTCGAAAATTTCTCACTTCCCAATTGCCTCAATCTTAGCAGGATCAACTTAAATTCCCTGTTTATTAACAACGTGCCCAAGGAATTGAACTTCTTTCAACCAGAACGCACATTTAGAAAAATGTAGCATACAGCTCTTCTTTTCCTAACAAATCAAACACTTATCTTCGTGCTCTTGATCACTTCTTGGAATAGATAAGGATATCATTGATGAAAACGTTAACGAATTTATCCAGATATGGGCTACACACACGGTCCATGAGGTCCATGAACACAGCAGGTGTGTTAGTCAATCCAGACGGCATAACAAGAAATTCGCAGTGACCATAACGGGTACGGAAAGTGGTTTTTGAAATATCAGTTTCTTTAGCCCGCAGTTGGTGATAACCGAAATGAAGGTCAATCTTTGAAATATCAGTTTGCAACCTCACAGTATCGTTGGCTTTGTAGATTTACGCGAAAATTTTTTGCTGCAGTTTCAAAATCTATTACCGCAGAAAAAGACGCACATAGAATGTCATGATATTAAGCAAGGCAACAAGGAGACGTTGAACGCATTACTTACGTAGTACATTTATGAGTGCCAAAAAATCCCACAATTGAATGAAGATCAGAAAATTTCTGGTTTTTTGCATGCAATTAACCCACAGCGACATCCTACTCTTGTGCGAAGATTGCGAAGAGATGTTCCGCCGACTTTTGCAAAAGTACAACATGAAACATATGATTATCTCTACTGTGGTGAGGATAGCAATATAACCCCTGCGTGTGGATGAGGTAGAGACAAAAGTTGGCGAGATGACAATGACTCTTTTTGCGATGGTAACAGTGATAATTACCGCGGATCAGGTTTTCTGCGAAGAAATGGCGGCGGTGGATACCAGCGAAATGACAGGTTTCAAGGCCAACATGATAACTGTCACGTCCTCCAGATAGGGCCTGGAAGAATAACGTGACTTAATATATCAATTCACAGTTGTATAAACGAGAACGACTCTACATGAGACGTTTTGTTGAGTTTTGCAGCGGAAGATAAATATGTCTTTAATTGATATGATATATAATGAAGACTTCAAGCATAGCAAGCAATCATCATCAAAGCAGTAGATATTCAGCGGAAGCAATATTTAAGTACCTGAGAATAAACATGCTTAAAAAGTCAACACGAGGTTGAGTGAGTTCATAGGTTTGTCATAAATAATGATTTCAGTAATAGTGTTAGACCACAAGATTTTTTTTCATAAGTAGATCACTCAGATCCAGTCAAGTTGATCTCCCGCAGGATCAAAAAGTTATGCCAGTGCGTGATATTTAGACTAAACGTTGTTTGCCCCGTGACAAGTTGTTCTGTCCTTGTCGTTTTAATTTCATTATCAAGTAATACAAAGACTTAGTCAAATGTATCGGGGACGTTACTCCCGATAGGCCTATCCCCAATAATTAAGAATGCCGCAGCAATTAAAAATATCACAGTAGGGACTTAGTCGGACATAGCCGGGTATAGCATAGTTTTAACAATTGGTACTGATATTTAGACTAGACTTTCAAGTTTGCCCCGTGACAAGTTATCGTTCATACTTGTCGGTTGGGGACTTGCTGGTCATAGCCCAACATATCACAGTTTAGTAGTTTCGTACTTGTGTCTAAGTTGTAAAAAGTAAAAACAGCATGTGTCTCACCCCAAAAGTAAGTAAGTTTGCTAGCAATAAAGAGGGGCTATGAATTCACCTTAGTAAGTAGAGAGAGAGTTATTCCTCGGAATAAAGAGTTGAACGAGTGAGCAGCAAAGTCAACCTATTGACATTTAAGAGTAGTTAAGTGTTTTGCCCATGTTTAAGTTTAAGTATGTGTTTGTTTTACTAAGTTTCTATTCCTAGTAAGTTACTATTTTTATAAAGTTTTCATTTTTAGAAAGTTTCTTATTTTACTAAGTTTCTATGACTAGAGAGTTTCTACTTTTATCAGTGTTTTCCATTTTAGGATACTTGCCGTATTAGATAAGCTTCCAATCACCCCTTTCCCTTCGAATGGCTAATTTAGATCTAGGGGCTTGAGCCATAGGACCCTTTAAATCAGAAATCCAAACCCTCTGCCTAGAATCTCATAGAAACCATTCGTCAAGAAAGTTCGAAGATCTATACATCTCTAATACATATCCCAAAATGTTTTTATGTTACAATATAAGTAGTAGGTTATAGGTGCTAGTAATAGTAGTAGTGTATACATGTTATTTATTTTATTTTTAATTGCATATAATTTATAACATTATTTACATGTTTCGGTAAAAATAATAACCGAAGTAAAAAGTAAAAAGTAAAAAGTAAAAAAAATAAAAAGTAAGAAAAAAATACTTACTAGTAGTAATTCTTCAAAGAGAGAATGAGAGAAATTTTGGTGTGAGTTTGAATGAGAAATGAGGGGTATTTATACTTGAAAAAATTAGGTAAAAAGAATAAAATAATTAAAAGAAAAAGAAATATTTTAATTCTTAATGGGATTTTAAAATTAAAAAGTATTAAATGTTAGGTCATGGGATAATGCACAAAATAAAATAATTAAAGTAGTTTTTCCATTACAATTTTTAATTAAAAAGTAATTTATTTATTTATTTATTTTCATTTATTTTAAGGATTTTTTTTATATAAATAAACAAATTGATTTAATGCTTTTTCCAAGAATATTTGTCAATAATATTTTATTTTATTTATTTTTTTATTTAATTAATAAATACAAATTTTGCGTAAAAATAATAAATAATTCGGTATTTTGTATTTTTAATAATAATTATGATTTTAATTATTAAACTATAGTTTTAGTAAGTTTGTAAATATTATTACATTTATATATAATTAGATTTATTATATAGTTAAATATATAATACATTAACTAAATAATAAAAGTGATACAAAGTTTATATACTTAGTTAAATTATGTCAAATTATATAAATTAATAATATATTATTTATTTAAGCGTACATTGTTGACTAAAAATTACTATTCGGTCAATATTTAATTGTATATAACAACCCTTAATACATATAGTCAGACATATAACCCTAGGGTTAATTCAGTAAATTTAGAAGTCGAAAAGTGAGGGTTGTTACAGTACCTCCCCGTTAATAAAAACTTCGTCCCGAAGTTTTAGGTAGACTTCTCGGATGCATCATCGGTTGAGAAGAGATGGGGATATTTATGTTTCATTTGGTCTTCACGTTCCCAGGTATACTCGGGGCCACGTCGTGAATTCCAACGGATCTTAACAATAGGTATGGTGTTTTGTTTTAAGCGTTTAGCAGATCGGTCCATGACTTCTACGGGTTACTCTATGAAGTGCATTTTATCATCAATGCGAATGTCATCCAAAGGAATAACGAGAGTGTCATCAGCGAGACACTTTTTAAGATTCGAGACATGGAATACGTCGTGTACGCTGCTAAGTTCAGCAGGTAATTATAATCGATAAGCTACGGGTCTGATCCTTTCAGTAATCTTGAAGGGTCCAACAAAACATGGACTTAGTTTGCTTTGTTTACCAAAACGAACGACGCCTTTCCAAGGGGATACTTTTAACATGATTTTGTCACCAACTTGGAATTCTAAATCTTTCCGACCTTTATTAGCATAGCTCTTCTGTCAGCTGCGGGCAGTTTCTATTCGTTTCTTAATCTGAACTATCTTTTCAGTTGTCTCGTGTATGATTTCAGGACCAGTTAACTGTCTGTCCCCTAATTCATCCCAGCACAGTGGGGAGCTACATTTTCGTCCGTATAAGGCCTCAAAAGGTGCAGCCTTAATACTTGAGTGGTAACTATTATTGTAAGAGAATTCAACCAAAGGAAAATGTCTATCCCAGCCTTTGCCGAAGTCGATAACACAAGCGCGAAGCATATCTTCCAATGTTTGAATGGTTCGTTCACTTTGACCATCGGTTTGCGGATGATAAGCAGTACTCATGTCGAGTTGAGTTCCAAGAGCAGTTTGTAAGGATTTCCAGAATCTGGAAGTGAATCTACTGTCGTGATCGGATATGATTGATATAGGAACACCATGACGAGAGACAATTTCTTTGATATACAGTTGTGACAATCTCTCCATCTTGTCGGTCTCCTTGATCGGTAAGAAATGAGCAGATTTAGTAAGACGATCTCCTATGACCCATATAGTATCATTGCCACTAGAAGTCTTGGGCAATTTAGTAATAAAGTCCATAGCGATACATTCCCACTTCCACTGCGGAATATCGGGTTGTGTCAACAGACCAGAAGGCTTTTGATGTTCAGCCTTGACTTTCAAACAAGTGAGACACTTACTAACATAAGTAGCAATGTCAGCTTTCATATTAGGCCACCAATAGAATTCCTTCACATCGTGGTACATCTCACTGAAACCCGGATGAATAGAATACCTAGTCTTATGTGCTTCATCCAAGACTAGTTCACGGAGATTACTGAAGCGAGGAACCCAAATGCTGTTTCCAAAGTACCGTGTACCATTAGCTTTCACTTGGAGTTGGTTCTCGAAACTGATAGGTCCTTCACCTTCAATAATTGTTGGTTTAATAGCTTCCAGTTGAGCTTCGCAGATTCGTGATATAAGATTTGATTTGATTTTCAGGTTTAAGGCACGAACACATTTAACATCATCTTTTCGACTAAGGGCATCGGAAACTACATTTGCCTTGCCAGGATGATATTCCATCTTACAGTCATAATTGTTCAATAACTCGAGCCATCGGCTTTGCCTCATATTCAGCTATTTTTTATTAAAGATGTGTCGAAGACTTTTATGGTCAGTGTACACCGTAAACTGGGTACCATATAGATAATGTCTCCATATCTTTAATGCAAATACCACGGCACCTAACTCAAGGTCGTGTGTGGTACAGTTCTCCTCGTCTTTCTTCAACTGTCTAGATGCGTAGGCAATAACCTTTTCACGTTGCATTAAAACACAACCAAAGCCTTGCTTTAAGGCATCGCAGTAAATAACAAAATCGTCAGTACCTTCAGGTAAAGATAGAATCGGGGCTGTGGTCAACTTCTCTTTCAGAATCTTGAAAGCAGATTCCTGTTCTTCGGACCACTCAAACTTCTTCCCTTTTTGAGTTAGCTTCGTAAGAGGTTTGGCAAGAAGGGAAAAATCCTTTATGAATCTCCGATAATAATCTGCAAGTCCCAAAAATTGTCGAATATGCTTCGCAGTCTTTGGTATTTCCCAGTTCTGGATAGCGGTAATCTTAGCTGGATCGACATGTATTCCATTACTATCAACAACGTGTCTGAGGAATTGTACGGTTTTGAGCCAAAACTAACACTTAGAAAACTTAGCGTAGAGTTGTTCCTTTCGTAAGAGTTCAAGAATCACACGCAGATGTTGCTCATGTTCCTTCTCACTCTTGAAGTAGGTCAAAATGTCATCAATGAAAACAATGACGAATTTATCGAGATAAGGTTTGCAGACACGGTTCATGAGATCCATGAAAATGGCAGGAGCATTGGTCAAACCAAAGGGCATGACACAGAATTCATAGTTCCCATAACGAGTGCGAAAAGCAGTCTTAGGAATATCGGATTCCTTGACTCTAAGTTGGTGATATCCGGACCTCAAATCAATCTTTGAATAAACACTTGACCCTTGAAGTTGGTCGAATAGATCATCAATACGTGGCAACGGATAACGGTTCTTGATAGTAAGCTTGTTAAGTTCGAGGTAATCAATGCACATCCTTAACGTACCATCCTTCTTTTTAACAAATAGAATAGGAGCTCCCCATGGGGACGAGCTTGGACGAATGAAACCTTTATCCAATAGTTCTTGGAGCTGGTTGAAAAGTTCCTTCATTTCAGAAGGTGCTAAACGGTATGGTGCTTTAGCAATAGGAGCAGCACCGGGAGCTAAATCAATTTGAAATTCAACTTGTCGAGGAGGGGGAAGACCAGGAAGATCTTCGGGAAACACATCGGGAAAGTCTTTAACCACTGGTACATCTTCAATACACTTCTCTTTCGATTCGATCATCTTAACGTGGGCTAGAATAGCTGGATAACCTTTCATAAGGTGTTTGTGGGTTTTAATACAGGAGATAATGTTGAGATTGAAACTACTCTTTTCACCTTGGATGATAAGAGTCTCTCCATTTCCCAATGGAACATGAACGGTTTTATCGTAACACATGATGGCAGCATGTAGTGGACGTAACCAATCCATTCCAACTACGAGGTCAAAACTTCCGAGCTCGATCGGAAAAAGGTCTATCTTAAATTATTTATTGGCTAAGATTAGGTTGCAGTTTTTATAGATTTTATCGGCTGTCATGATCTTTCCATTGGCTACTTCTACTAATTGTTTAGTTTCTAAGGGTTGAGGCTTTTCAGTGAATAAAGTGCAAAATTCACTAGACACGTAACTTCTGTCGGCTTGAAAAGAGTCATTTTTTTTCGCTTGATGAAAATTAGACATTCTAACATTAGGAAAGAGACTTTGATTAGCATTTTAAGCCAAGATTATCAAAGCAAGGTTGTTAAGATTATAAGAAAATCCTAGGTGCTTTAAGTCTAAGGCAGGAAAGGTTATAGTTTCCTAGATTGCTAAGGCACCCTAGCTAACACATAAGGCACACACAAAAATGCAATCCTGGTTCTCTATAACAGCCTAGTTATGCTCTGATACCAATCTGTCACGTCCTCTAGATAGGGCCTGGAAGAATAACGTGACTTAATATATCAATTCACAGTTGTATAAACGAGAACGACTCTACATGAGACGTTTTGTTGAGTTTTGCAGCGGAAGATAAATATGTCTTTAATTGATATGATATATAATGAAGACTCCAAGCATAGCAAGCAATCATCATCAAAGCAGTAGATATTCAGCGGAAGCAATATTTAAGTACCTGAGAATAAACATGCTTAAAAAGTCAACACGAGGTTGAGTGAGTTCATAGGTTTGTCATAAATAATGATTTCAGTAATAGTGTTAGACCACAAGATTTTTTTTCATAAGTAGATCACTCAGATCTAGTCAAGTTGATCTCCCACAAGATCAAAAAGTTATGCTAGTGCGTGATATTTAGACTAAACGTTGTTTGCACCGTGACAAGTTGTTCTGTCCTTGTCGTTTTAATTTCATTATCAAGTAATACAAAGACTTAGTCAAATGTATCAGGGACATTACTCCCGATAGGCCTATCCCCAATAATTAAGAATGCCGCAGCAATTAAAAATATCACAGTAGGGACTTAGTCGGACATAGCCGGGTATAGCATAGTTTTAATAGTTGGTACTGATATTTGAACTAGACTTTCAAGTTTGCCCCGTGACAAGTTATCGTTCATACTTGTCGGTTGGGGACTTGCTGGTCATAGCCCAACATATCACAGTTTAGTAGTTTGGTACTTGTGTCTAAGTTGTAAAAAGTAAAAACAGCATGTGTCTCACCCCAAAAGTAAGTAAGTTTGCTAGCAATAAAGAGGGGCTATGAATTCACCTTAGTAAGTAGAGAGAGAGTTATTCCTCGGAATAAAGAGTTGAACGAGTGAGCAGGAAAGTCAACCTATTGACATTTAAGAGTAGTTAAGTGTTTTGCCCATGTTTAAGTTTAAGTATGTGTTTGTTTTACTAAGTTTCTATTCCTAGTAAGTTACTATTTTTATAAAGTTTTCATTTTTAGAAAGTTTCTTATTTTACTAAGTTTCTATGACTAGAGAGTTTCTACTTTTATCAGTGTTTTCCATTTTAGGATACTTGCCGTATTAGATAAGCTTCCAATCACCCCTTTCCTTAAGAATGGCTAATTTAGATCTAGGGGCTTGAGCTATAGGACCCTTTAAATCGGAAATCCAAACCCTCTGCCTAGAATCTCATAGAAACAATTCGTCAAGAAAGTTCGAAGATCTATACATCTCTAATACATATCCCAAAATGTTTTTATGTTACAATATAAGTAGTAGGTTATAGGTGCTAGTAATAGTAATAGTGTATACATGTTATTTATTTTATTTTTAATTGCATATAATTTATAACATTATTTACATGTTTCGGTAAAAATAATAACCGAAGTAAAAAGTAAAAAGTAAAAAGTAAAAAGTAAAAAAAAAAAAGTAAGAAAAAAATACTTACTAGTAGTAATTCTTCAAAGAGAGAATGAGAGAAATTTTGGTGTGAGTTTGAATGAGAAACGAGGGGTATTTATACTTGAAAAAATTAGGTAAAAAGAATAAAATAATTAAAAGAAAAAGAAATTTTTTAATTCTTAATGAGATTTTAAAATTAAAAAGTATTAAATGTTAGGTCATGGGATAATGCACAAAATAAAATAATAAAAGTATTTTTTCCATTACAATTTTTAATTAAAAAGTAATTTATTTATTTATTTATTTTTTTTCATTTATTTTAAGGATTTTTTTTTATAAATAAACAAATTGATTTAATGCTTTTTCCAATAATATTTGTCAATAATATTTTATTTTTTTTATTTTTTTTATTTAATTAATAAATACAAATTTTGCATAAAGATAATAAATAATTCGGTATTTTGTATTTTTAATAATAATTAAGATTTTAATTATTAAACTATAGTTTTAGTAAGTTTGTAAATATTATTACATTTATATATAATTAGATTTATTATATAGTTAAATATATAATACATTAACTAAATAATAAAAGTGATACAAAGTTTATATACTTAGTTAAATTATGTCAAATTATATAAATTAATAATATATTATTTATTTAAGCGTACATTGTTGACTAAAAACTACTATTCGGTCAATATTTAATTGTATATAACAACCCTTAATACATATAGTCAGACATATAACCCTAGGGTTAATTCAGTAAATTTAGAAGTCGAAAAGTGAGGGTTGTTACAATAACCATGGATATGGCCGCCGTGATCGCTATTCTACTCGAAAGTGGAGCAATGAATCATTCAACATCATTCAGACGCTAACAAAAATGCCCAAGGAAATTTTGTTGCAAGAAAGAGTTGCTAAGTCTTTTCCTGATCCGCAGCCTTTGGGAGAAAATAGCAGGCGCGATAGATCAAAATTTTGTGTTTTCCATGATGATTACGGTCATGACACCAATCGTTGCAGAGATTTGGCGGAATTCATTGCAGAAGCGTACAAGCAAGGCAAGCTGGACTATTTAGCGCACAAAACACCGCGAATGCGATTATAATGCCTACAGAAGCTAACACCTTTAACGCGTCAAACGCGGTTGAGGGAAAGGCTCCCGCAGTAAAAAATTTGGGAGTAAAAATGGTGAGCAAAAAAGAAAATCAGCGCGGAGTACAGGTGATCAACGTGGTAGAAGTGCAGGGCAAAACGTCGGTAATGCAAATTTCAAAGCAGATTGTTAGTTGGAAATGTCCTTCTATTGCGTTTCCTCCTGCAAGTTTGACTGCGGATGATGATAAACCTGTAGTGGTTTCATGTCGCGTTGCAAATACTGGAATAATGATAATGAAGGTACATGTAGACACTGGTAGCAGTGTCGACGTCATATACGAACAATGCTTTAGCAAGTTGTCCGCGAACATTCAAGCTTTGATGAAACCTACTGCGGTTTCACTTGTCGGGTTCTCAGGAGAGTCATCCTGCCCTGTTGGTCAGTTGGAGTTGCAAATGGAGTTAGTTGATGACAATGATGAGTCGCTAAGGCGCCAAGCTTTATTGAATCTGTATATAATGCGAAATCAATTGCGGTTCAATATGATACTTGGGCGCACAGCTTTGCGCATGTTTGGCGCTATACCATCTACCATACATGGTATGCTAAAATTTTCTGCCAACAAGGGCATTGGCACGTTGATTTCTACGAAAGTGGAGCCATTCTGCGCTATGATTATGGCAAATGCGAATTTGGGTATTGAAGGACGATCAGTTAATCCTGAATAGTGCGAAAATTTAAAAAAGTTGTAATAAGATGCTAAGGCAAAATTCATAAATGCATGATATTAAGATGCGAATTTGATAGTTGTGTTAATGTTTCGAATGCGAAATAATAATGAATAAAGCAAAGTTAATTTCAGTGTTAGTAATTATTTCTTTACAAAGCGAAAACACTGCGTGTGGACATGCGTAGTGCTTATTTCGCAGAATGCAATTATTTGTCTTTTACAACACTCAGTTAATGTTTGTTCTGCGGATATTTTAAGTAAGGTGGCATGATTTTCGCTAAGCGTGGCCTACTTAAATGTTATAATAATGCAAGAATGCTTGTGACATAATCTGTTAAAAACAAAGTGATGAAATTGCCCACTTGTGTTAATTTGAAAATAATTGTGAAAGGATAACACTTCCTAAGTATTTGATCTTGCCAATACTTAGATGCTTCGCAATACTAAATTTGCCTAAGGATCGTTATGGCGGACTTAGAAGATTCATAACGTATAAGTATATACGCATACAGATTGTTTCGCAAAAGTACACATTTATTATGTGCACAATAATAAAAGTTGGAAATTGCAAAGGACAAGTCCGTGTTATGAATATTGATAATAAAGCGCTATATAAATAAAATAAGTTGCAACTGCGAACTGTGAAAAAAGTGATTAATATTAAGCGCGTACGCAACGCGGATTCTTACAGCAAACGCAATTTGTAATTGCGAAAATACATTAAAAAACAAATTAGTTAAAGGCAAAACTAAAGTTCTAATGCTTTAATATCTGTAAATGAAACGCCTTCCCACTGACTGAGTTCCTCAAGAACAGGTATGCTAATCTTCTCAACCTCCTTCTCCACCCTCTCGAGTATTTCGCGAGCTTCATCGGTGGCGCATATTTCTTTCGCCATGTCAGAAGGAAGAGGTTGCGAAAGATCGCCAAGTTTGCATAATAAATCATACCACTCGCAGCGAGTGGCAAGCTTTGCTGCTTGAGCATATGTTTGAAATTTTTCAGTGACTGGCTCGGAGTCCATCACTTTATCCGCGAATGTTGGGAGATACTTGACTAGCTGTGCGAACTCATGTTCTGCGACTTCTGCCCTTCTTTTAAGTTTGGCGTTCTCTTCCATCACCTTTTCAAGACGCGTCTCAGCCTTTCGTACCCTTCTCTCCTGTGCATTGGCAGCTTTCACTGCTTTCTCATACTCGTCTGACATTTCCGTGAAACGCTCCATGCTGTCAACTGTTAGATAAATTGCATTGTAGCAATTATGTAGTCGTTGTCTGGCAGCCTCGGGATAAGACAATTTGCGATAGTGCTCTCTTGTTTCTTCAGGAATAAATTTATAAAGCCTTTGGTATAGTTTAAAGGCCCGATTTGCTGCTGCAGTTTCTTCCGGATCAGCTTCTCCTTCCTCTTCCTGGTTGGACGCTTCTGCGTCAGATGGAAGAGATAAATCTTCATTCTCGGGTTCATTAAGAACATTTTTAGGGATTCTCCCTCTAATGTTGTAAAGCGGTGTAGCTTCAGCGGATGACTCTGGAAGAACAGCTATAAACAGATAAGCAAATATAGCAAGTTTATGCTAAAATAAACAATGCGTAATCAAATAAATACTGTGAAATAGCATTTGCTTACTTGTTTCTTGTTCAAAATGAGAGCGTAGACGTTTCTTGCGTGGAGTGGGGGTAGTTTCTGCAACCTTACGCTTGTCGCGGTCCTCGCCTCCAGCAACATAACATGTATTGATGATCGGTTCATCAATAAGAATAATGTCACCATCGCCATTCTTTAGGCGACGGGCAGGGCTAATCCTGCTTATATCAGCGGACCTCATGATAAGGTCAAGTGCAACCGCTGAAAAAATAAAAGCGCATAGTGTTATGCAAAGCAAAAATATTGAGAAAAATGTAAGTGTATTATGTTAATATACTGCGATAAATTTCAGCTGGATACCATTTTTTGATTGGTCAACCAAAAGCGCATCATGGTCGCTCCATGGCCATTGGATTGACACTCTGCCAATGTACAGTGGTACATTCGAATAAGCTGGTAGAAATATGCCTGCGTTTTTTAGTGTCTTGAGAGTGTCATTCTTAAGATCATCGAGTACATGCCTCTCATTGAGCTCGGGATTAAGCTCTGTACACCAAGCTTTAGGAATAGCACTGTCCAAATACGCGGTATCGTTGATGTAAAGGAACGAACTGCGCCAATTGCCTATTGAGTCCTTGGGTGAAGTCATTATGCCAAGTTTACTGCGGAAAGAAAACCACCCAACATCGTATAGCACTAGGCTATTGCACATACGAAAAACGTTCAGCAGTAGTGGTTGGCCGGTGGCATTGCAGTACATCTCGAACAGCACAATTTTGTTAATTGCGTTAGGATGCAACTATGCCATAGCGATATTATAGGATTCGCAAATACTGCGAAAAAAGCGGGTAAGTGGAAATCGAAGGTTGCCTTGAGAAATGGCAGCCTCGTAAACAGAAATCATCCCTTTAGGGGGAGTATCGGCTCGCTGTTCTGCCGCAGGCGTGGTAGGAACAAATTGAGCAAGTGGCGGATACCATTCCTGTAGGGTTTGAAGTTTTGTTTCCGTCATATAGGAAACATAACCTCCGGGGGTATGCATAGATGAAGACGACGCCATTTGCAATAAGGAAAATAAATTGGATGACAAAATTGAAGAAATTAAAGGTTGGAATTGTTAATTGCACGGTACGATTGTGATTCAACGAATTTGATTGCAGATGAAATTGAAAGAGAAAGAGTAAAGTTTTTATGCGGATTATTGCGTTATTTATAATTGGAAGTAGGGCGAGTAAGATGGAAAGGTAATGATTACATTTAAACGGCTAAAATTACCGCAACGTGTAAACGGTAATTTTGTAGCCGTCACAGTGTATTGATTTGACAGAATGGCGAAAAATTACCGTTGTAATTACGTGTTGAGCCTAACAAAAACAACGGTAATAAATGGGCAGTAAAAAATATTAAATATTGTTTGCGAAATATTTTAAGAAACAGTTCTTTATTTTTAGAGTTTATCATGATGCATTGGCTTCGCGAGAATGTATCATAATAAACTGGGGGGCCTTGATCATATACATAGCATTATATATGTATATTTTATTTGCCAAAAGCCAAGAGCAGAGTTATGCGGACTATAATGCAAAGATATGAAATGTTCGCTGAAAATAAATACAGCGGTTGTGTTTTCGCGCAAATAGATAACTGCGATTTAACCCGTTGAGTTTTTGCGGATAGTTAAATGACTCGCAAACCGCGGATATCTCGAATACTATAAATAGGGAGCTTGGCCTCTCATTTATAGGTTGTTGATTCTCTGCCATTTTTCCTAAACCTTAGTAATTTCCACTTGTGATCTTGCCCAAGGGATTTTTACACCGCGCAAAGGTGAATTAAGCTAATTAACAATCAAGATCGGGTCGGGTTGGTTGATCACTTGATAGTTAAAGTGAAAGACGATCATCGGGGCCCAAAACAAACAACAACACCCCAATCCTCCTCATTGCACTCGATCCTAGATCCAATTCCGTAAGGAAGACAGATCTTGGCTCGATCAATATGGAGTAGTCACATCGGTGGCATAGATATTTAAGGCAATTCTCTCAAAGGAGATAACGAGGATCATGGACTTCAAAGTAAATTTTCATTACATTTCTGAAAGGAAGACGTACGAAAGGTGTGATATTTCAACGAGAGTGAACTTCCTTGTACAATGAACGAGGAAATCTAGGATTCATCCATATTCTTAAATTTATGTGTGGATGAAAAGAACGCGAATCATGGGTTATAAATAATGGTCGACTCCAGGTGAGATGAATCTCCAAAAATAATTTCGTGTACCTCAAAGTATTGAATCCTAGGATTGATGTTTACGAGGGTGTTGCGGTTGACAGCGAATATTGAGAGTAGAAATTTCTCAAACGGTCTAGTGTAATATATATCCATGATACCTACTATAACAACAGTTGGGGTAGAAACCCACCTAGTGCCTTTTCTACAATAGGGTGACCACCGAGTGTACCCCAGAAAAATGGATTTATCGGTCCGTGTTTCGGCCATGTCTAACCATAAGAGGGAAAAATTTCATGAGCGCAAAGACTTTCCAACAAATTTTATAAAATTGGCATCCAAAGTGGTGTAAGAGTTTCTATCAATGAACTTAATGGTAAGCTTCATCCTTAAACGGGGGATGAGAAGAACTGTGATTCAAACACTTTGTAGAGTAATGCAAAAATTTGATAAAATCGATCAAAGGAGTTTTGAAAAAGCTTTAAACGTTTGATGTAACAACATAAACGAAACGAAGTTCTTAGTAAATTTAGAAGTATGTATAACGTGTACCATTTTATATAAAACAAATTGACTTAGTCAAACAGCTCAATAAATGTGTGGTTTTAAAATAATTTTGAAGGTATGATTTAGTATATACTAGCCAAAATAGGTAAGGGTAAATTTATTCATTTGAATCCATACGTACATATATGATTTTATAAATTGTATACATGACAAAATATTTCATTACTTCTATTCGCCCATAAATCTTGTGAGAACCGCCCAATTAAACAAATGTGTAAAACTCCTGATGATAAACAGAGTATCTGTATTTCAGAGATTACAAGTTGAAGTAAGATCGTGGAAGATCGAGTAAAGGACTTGAATCATCGTGCGACATTTGACCAACAAATGTTACGAGGTCATATAAACCAATGAGTTAAATGTTGTTCTGACCATTATCAGGACATAAGTCCTTGGGCCAAAATCGTTCCTGAGCGAAGCTGTTGCTAACAAGCGGGTTATAAATATTAGAGCATGAGATAGATATTCTGGTTAAAACGAGCTTCTCGTATATCAACAAATATTTCCCTACCCATGTAATACATCGAAATTTCTGAATGAGTAGTGTAAAAATTTTCTTTGACTCGCTTTCTATTCCTCATGTCACAATATTGGGACTTCTTTATGAATTAACGTAATATAATCACGTTGGCCTGACGCCATTATATTTCACTAATTCATAGTTCCATTCCAATAGCACTACATGAGGTCAGGACACGCGATCAACCTCGAATTTCCACACAATTTCTCTAAAACGATTTCTTAAACAATGTGCTAAGGATAGCACAAGATACAAAAACATCAAAAGTAATGAATATGAGTAACTATGACATAAAAATGTCTTTGAAGTATCCAAAATCTTTAAATGTCAAGAATGACGTTTCTGGTTCGCAACCCAAAGCACAAAGGCACAACGGCACAAAGGCACGTAATATAACAAGAATGTTATATACCTAAACATAATAGCTGACATTGAAATGCCGAGCCCTTAGAAGTCAAGAATGACATCTCACGGTTTCACTATCTGAGGTGTTCATGTAAAGATAAACTCGCATGAGTCGGAGAATACGTTTAAATCAGAATGGGAGTTCCTCCCGGATTCAGAACATAACAGAGATGTATGTATGATAACAATATACATACCAATATGATACAAATAATCACATATAATAATATATTATAGGCCGAGCTGTAGACTAGACTCACTAATGCACCCTATTGACTCGGTTAACGACATCAATGCAGCCTAATTCCCTACAACCAAAGCTCTGATACCAACTTTAATGACCCGTCAAAGTACACTTGACGACCATCGTTATCTTGGTCTCACAGCTTGATCATAACTCTATATGAATTTGGTAAATAACCTTGCATTCTTTATTTAAAAATGATTTCCTATAAGGAAACCTACCAAAATATGTAAGTTTAGAAAAACCATACATTATTACTTAACCAAAAGTTGACCAAAACAAAGTCAACAACATCCACAATTAAATGTATCAAAATAGAATGCAAGTTAATGTTTAACAAAAGTTGCCATCATAAATATGCAGACTCTCTAAGCACAGCGGAAGCAATCAATCATGAACCTGAGAATAAAACATGCGAGTAACTGTCAACAAAAATGTTGAGTGAATTATAGGTTTAATATTGCAAACCATATTTAATTTAAACCATAAAAATTTATGTTTGAAAACATAAAAACTCCTTTTTGGACCACAAAATTATATGCTAAAAAACATATAAAAACATTATTCCATTTTCCGTGAGCCACCTGGTAACCACTTAACCATTTATTTACCCTTACCAAACACAATAAATAATATACACTGAACAAGTGTATCTTCAACTAAATACGAAGTACTAAACATTCCAATTATAAATTGCTAGTGCACTAGCTCGAAATGGGGTTGTCAAACCCGATAGATCTAACCATAGGATTCGTGTTCATAGTAGAAACCAGTGATTACAATTACCAGATTAGGGAATATTTTTGTTCGACTCACAATGAATAATTTAAACCAACTTCCACTTGTCCAAAATATAAAATAAATTGCATGTATTCTCATCCCAAAAGATTTAAAATAGAAAAATGGGACTATAACTCACCTTAAAGCAAATGTAGTAACCACACAAATGCGAACAGCAAACAAAGTAAAGTGATCAGGAATGATCACAACGTCAACCTATAAATAAAGCAGGTCGATATAAATAACTAATTTAGGTCAAATCTTAGTATGATAGCTATTGTACTTGTCGCAAGTAAAAATAGAACAACACTCAGTATGCATCGGTTTGATCGAAACAGCATACGGACACACACTTTCTATTTTTAGAAAGTTTCTATTTTTAGCAGGTTTCCATTTTAGGAAAGTTTCTATTTTAGGAAAGTTTCTATTTTAGGAAAGTTACTATTTTTGGAAAGTTTCCAAATTTAGAAAGTTTCCATATTTAGAAAATTTCTATTTTTAGAAAGTTTTTAATTTAGGAAAGTTTCCTTAATTAGAAAGTCAACAAAAGTCAACTGAAAGTCAAAGTCAACCGAAAGTCAACTCAAAAGTCAACCTTGGTCAAACATAGTCAACATTAACTTTAAAAGTGTAAGTTGTAATAATAATATAAGTTATAATGTTAATTAAAGTTAAATATGTATAATTATGTCATAACATAAGTTTAATTAAATTAAAATGAATTATTAAGTTAACATAAGTTTAAATGATATAATTAATATAACATAAGTAATTAATTAGTTAATTAAATATTAGTCATAATATAAGTATTATTAATTAATAATAAATTTTAACCATATCATAAGTATTATTAATTAATAATAATTATTAATCATATCATAAGTTTCTAATTATAATTATTAAACCATAAGTATTTAATAATTAAATTATAATTAAATAATAACTAAGCCTTATAATAATTAAATAATTAATTAATCCTTACTATAAATCTTATAATAATAATCTCATAATACAAGTTTAATACTTATCATAAGTATTTTCCATTAATAATAAAAGTATTATTAATTATAAGTTTAATTAAATGTTTAATTAAATCATAAGTAATTATTAAATGATATAATAAATATATATCATAAGTCTTAAATTATAATAATTACTTTTTATATCATAAGTAATTTAATAATAATGAAAATCATTATTTATATCATAGGATTTAATAATTAACCATAAGTTTTAATTATAAGTTCATCGGGTCATATCTTGAGCCCCGGGTGTCGGTTTTCGGCGAGCCTAATATATATCTCCGCCTAATCAAACCATCCGACACATTAGTGCACTCAAGAACACCCCAAGAACAGCAACCAAGTCGTGATGATCAGCCATTAAACAACTTGGAGCTTTAATCCGTTCAAAAACATGTTTTAGTCATAACGGGTGATCCGTGGCTCGGATTTAGATGACCCGAACATGAAAGTTCATCCCATCATCAATAATAACACACTAGTACACCCTAAAGACTCTAAAAGTGGTCACAAAGTCGGACCATGCCTGATTCAATTCGTTTTCATAATTTAATTCCAACAAAACACCATTTTAATCATAACTAGAGCTCCGGGAATCGAAATGACATGAATCCGGAGTCTAAAATTAATGTATTGATGAGAAGAACTCATCTAAACACTTTAATTTCACTTTTATTTGAGTTACATAATCAGAAATGAACAAATATGCTGCTGTCCCAATTCAATCAAACTGAAAACATGAATTAACGAGTGATTCTACGCATACAATCAATAATCCAACAACATACATGCACTATACTATTATATTAAACATCAAAAACAAAAAAATTATGTAAAAATCAAAAAGCTAGGGTTAGGGTTTATACCCTACTCGAGAATCAAATGGTATGAACGCGTAGAGGAGAATGAGAGGAATCCGTTGATGTGAAAAGCCCTAAATTCCAAGCTTGATTTTAATGGAAGATGATGATGACATTTATGGTGGTGGTGGCATCAACTACGAAGAGAGAAAGAGGAGGATGATGTGACAACCCAGAAATTTCCAACCAAATTTAAACTTTAATCTTTATATGTTTCCGACATCGGAAATTTCCAACCAAATTTAAACTTTAATCTTTATATGTTTCTGACACGATAAGCAATATTTGTTAAGTTAAATTTCAAGAATTTTAAACTATGTTCATTCATTCATTCAACCTCGACCAAGTTCCAACGATTCACGAACCATTAAATGAATATGATTATATATGTATATGTGTATATATATTATAACTTGAAACGTAAACAAAATATTAGATTAAATACTTTATATGATTGTATCTATTTCAAAATGTTTATCAATGGAATTAGAAGATAAGATTAAATGATTGAATAATCAGATATATTGAATTATGATTACAAGTCTCTGTTGAAAGGCCCACGTTGATTTGAGAAATCTTTCCATTTTAACAGTATTCGGAAAATGGTAAAGTGATTTATAAATAAGAACAAATTGTCAATCATTGAGAACTAGACAAAGGATAGTGGAAGATTGAATCTCATAAAGACTCGATTGATCTATTTAGTTTCAAACGTGAAATGTCCCGTTCTTATTGATTAAAAACGTTCCATATTAATTGATTTCGTTGCGAGGTTTTGACCTCTATATGAGACGTTTTTCAAAGACTGCATTCATTTTTAAAACAAACCATAACCTTTATTTCATAGATAAAGGTTTTAAAAAGCTTTACGTAGATTATCAAATAATGATAATCTAAAATATCATGTTTACACACGACCATTACATAATGGTTTACAATACAAATATGTTACAACAAAATAAGTTTCTTGAATGCAGTTTTTACACAATATCATACAAGCATGGACTCCAAATCTCGTCCTTATTTAAGTATGCGACAGCGGAAGCTCTTAATAATCACCTGAGAATAAACATGCTTAAAACGTCAACAAAAACGTTGGTGAGTTATAGGTTTAACCTATATATATCAAATCATAATAATAGACCACAAGATTTCATATTTCAATACATATCCCATACATAGAGATAAAAATCATTCATATGGTGAACACCTGGTAACCGACAATAACAAGATGCATATATAAGAATATCCCCATCATTCCGGGACACCCTTCGGATATGATATAAATTTCGAAGTACTAAAGCATCCGGTACTTTGGATGGGGTTTGTTAGGCCCAATAGATCTATCTTTAGGATTCGCGTCAATTAGGGTGTCTGTTCCCTAATTCTTAGATTACCAGACTTAATAAAAAGGGGCATATTCGATTTCGATAATTCAACCATAGAATGTAGTTTCACGTACTTGTGTCTATTTTGTAAATCATTTATAAAACCTGCATGTATTCTCATCCCAAAAATATTAGATTTTAAAAGTGGGACTATAACTCACTTTCACAGATTTTTACTTCGTCGGGAAGTAAGACTTGGGCACTGGTTGATTCACGAACCTATAACAATATATACATATATATCAAAGTATGTTCAAAATATATTTACAACACTTTTAATATATTTTGATGTTTTAAGTTTATTAAGTCAGCTGTCCTCGTTAGTAACCTACAACTAGTTGTCCACAGTTAGATGTACAGAAATAAATCGATAAATATTATCTTGAATCAATCCACGACCCAGTGTATACGTATCTCAGTATTGATCACAACTCAAACTATATATATTTTGGAATCAACCTCAACCCTGTATAGCTAACTCCAACATTCACATATAGAGTGTCTATGGTTGTTCCGAAATATATATAGATGTGTCGACATGATAGGTCGAAACATTGTATACGTGTCTATGGTATCTCAAGATTACATAATATATAATACAAGTTGATTAAGTTATGGTTGGAATAGATTTGTTACCAATTTTCACGTAGCTAAAATGAGAAAAATTATCCAATCTTGTTTTACCCATAACTTCTTCATTTTAAATCCGTTTTGAGTGAATCAAATTGCTATGGTTTCATATTGAACTCTATTTTATGAATCTAAACAAAAAAAGTATAGGTTTCTAGTCGGAAAAATAAGTTACAAGTCGTTTTTGTAAAGGTAGTCATTTCAGTCGAAAGAACGACGTCTAGATGACCATTTTAGAAAACATACTTCCACTTTGAGTTTAACCATAATTTTTGGATATAGTTTCATGTTCATAATAAAAATCATTTTCTCAGAATAACAACTTTTAAATCAAAGTTTATCATAGTTTTTAATTAACTAACCCAAAACAGCCCGCGGTGTTACTACGACGGCGTAAATCCGGTTTTACGGTGTTTTTCGTGTTTCCAGGTTTTAAATCATTAAGTTAGCATATCATATAGATATAGAACATGTGTTTAGTTGATTTTAAAAGTCAAGTTAGAAGGATTAACTTTTGTTTGCGAACAAGTTTAGAATTAACTAAACTATGTTCTAGTGATTACAAGTTTAAACCTTCGAATAAGATAGCTTTATATGTATGAATCGAATGATGTTATGAACATCATTACTACCTTAAGTTCCTTGGATGAACCTACTGGAAAAGAGAAAAATGGATCTAGCTTCAATGGATCCTTGGATGGCTCAAAGTTCTTGAAGCAAAATCATGACACGAAAACAAGTTCAAGTAAGATCATCACTTGAAATAAGATTGTTATAGTTATAGAAATTGAACCAAAGTTTGAATATGATTATTACCTTGTATTAGAATGATAACCTACTGTAAGAAACAAAGATTTCTTGAGGTTGGATGATCACCTTACAAGATTGGAAGTGAGCTAGCAAACTTGAAAGTATTCTTGATTTTATGAAACTAGAACTTTTGGAATTTATGAAGAACACTTAGAACTTGAAGATAGAACTTGAGAGAGTTCAATTAGATGAAGAAAATTGAAGAATGAAAGTGTTTGTAGGTGTTTTTGGTCGTTGGTGTATGGATTAGATATAAAGGATATGTAATTTTGTTTTCATGTAAATAAGTCATGAATGATTACTCATATTTTTGTAATCTTATGAGATATTTCATGCTAGTTGCCAAATGATGGTTCCCACATGTGTTAGGTGACTCACATGGGCTGCTAAGAGCTGATCATTGGAGTGTATATACCAATAGTACATACATCTAAAAGCTGTGTATTGTACGAGTACGAATACGGGTGCATACGAGTAGAATTGTTGATGAAACTGAACGAGAATGTAATTGTAAGCATTTTTGTTAAGTAGAAGTATTTTGATAAGTGTATTGAAGTCTTTCAAAAGTGTATAAATACATATTAAAACACTACATGTATATACATTTTAAGTGAGTCGTTAAGTCATCGTTAGTCGTTACATGTAAGTCATCGTTAGTCGTTATAATATCAAAAGAGATTTTAAATTATTATATTATCATGATATTATGATGTACGAATATCTCTTAATATGATATATATACATTAAATGTCGTTACAACGATAAACGTTACATATATGTCTCGTTTCAAAATCATTAAGTTAGTAGTCTTGTTTTTACATATGTAGTTCATTGTTAATATAATTAATGATATGTTTACTTATCATAATATCATGTTAACTATATATATAACCATATATATGTCATCATATAGTTTTTTTACAAGTTTTAACGTTCGTGAATCACCGGTCAACTTGGGTGGTCAATTGTCTATATGAAACCTATTTCAATTAATCAAGTCTTAACAAGTTTGATTGCTTAACATGTTGGAAACATTTAATCATGTAAACATCAATCTCAATTAATATATATAAACATGGAAAAGTTCGGGTCACTACAGTACCTACCCGTTAAATAAATTTCGTCCCGAAATTTTAAGCTGTTGAAGGTGTTGACGAATCTTCTGGAAATAGATGTGGGTATTTCTTCTTCATCTGATCTTCACGCTCCCAGGTGAACTCGGGTCCTCTACGAGCATTCCATCGAACCTTAACAATTGGTATCTTGTTTTGCTTAAGTCTTTTAACCTCACGATCCATTATTTCGACGGGTTCTTCGATGAATTGGAGTTTTTCGTTGATTTGGATTTCATCTAACGGAATAGTGAGATCTTCTTTAGCAAAACATTTCTTCAAATTCGAGACGTGGAAAGTGTTATGTACAGCCGCGAGTTGTTGAGGTAACTCAAGTCGGTAAGCTACTGGTCCGACACGATCAATAATCTTGAATGGTCCAATATACCTTGGATTTAATTTCCCTCGTTTACCAAATCGAACAACGCCTTTCCAAGGTGAAACTTTAAGCATGACCATCTCTCCAATTTCAAATTCTATATCTTTTCTTTTAATGTCAGCGTAGCTCTTTTGTCGACTTTGGGCGGTTTTCAACCGTTGTTGAATTTGGATGATCTTCTCGGTAGTTTCTTGTATAATCTCCGGACCCGTAATCTGTCTATCCCCCACCTCACTCCAACAAATCGGAGACCTGCACTTTCTACCATAAAGTGCTTCAAACGGCGCCATCTCAATGCTTGAATGGTAGCTGTTGTTGTAGGAAAATTCTGCTAACGGTAGATGTCGATCCCAACTGTTTCCGAAATCAATAACACATGCTCGTAGCATGTCTTCAAGCGTTTGTATCGTCCTTTCACTCTGCCCATCAGTTTGTGGATGATAGGCAGTACTCATGTCTAGACGAGTTCCTAATGCTTGCTGTAATGTCTGCCAGAATCTTGAAATAAATCTGCCATCCCTATCAGAGATAATAGAGATTGGTATTCCATGTCTAGAGACGACTTCCTTCAAATACAGTCGTGCTAACTTCTCCATCTTGTCATCTTCTCTTATTGGTAGGAAGTGTGCTGATTTGGTGAGACGATCAACTATTACCCAAATAGTATCAAAACCACTTGCAGTCCTTGGCAATTTAGTGATGAAATCCATGGTAATGTTTTCCCATTTCCATTCCGGGATTTCGGGTTGTTGAAGTAGACCTGATGGTTTCTGATGCTCAGCTTTGACCTTAGAACACGTCAAACATTCTCCTACGTATTTAGCAACATCGGCTTTCATACCCGGCCACCAAAAATGTTTCTTGAGATCCTTGTACATCTTCCCCGTTCCAGGATGTATTGAGTATCTGGTTTTATGAGCTTCTCTAAGTACCATTTCTCTCATATCTCCAAATTTTGGTACCCAAATCCTTTCAGCCCTATACCGGGTTCCGTCTTCCCGAATATTAAGATGCTTCTCCGATCCTTTGGGTATTTCATCCTTTAAATTTCCCTCTTTTAAAACTCCTTGTTGCGCCTCCTTTATTTGAGTAGTAATGTTATTATGAATCATTATATTCATAGATTTTACTCGAATGGGTTCTCTATCCTTCCTGCTCAAGGCATCGGCTACCACATTTGCCTTCCCCGGGTGGTAACGAATCTCAAAATCGTAATCATTCAATAATTCAATCCACCTACGCTGCCTCATATTCAGTTGTTTCTGATTAAATATGTGTTGAAGACTTTTGTGGTCGGTATATATAATACTTTTGACCCCATATAAGTAGTGCCTCCAAGTCTTTAATGCAAAAACAACCGCGCCTAATTCCAAATCATGCGTCGTATAATTTTGTTCGTGAATCTTCAATTGTCTAGACGCATAAGCAATCACCTTCGTTCGTTGCATTAATACACAACCGAGACCTTGCTTTGATGCGTCACAATAAATCACAAAATCATCATTCCCTTCAGGCAATGACAATATAGGTGCCGTAGTTAGCTTTTTCTTCAATAACTGAAACGCTTTCTCTTGTTCATCATTCCATTCAAATTTCTTCCCTTTATGCGTTAATGCAGTCAAGGGTTTTGCTATTCTGGAAAAGTCTTGGATGAACCTTCTGTAGTAACCAGCTAGTCCTAAAAACTGGCGTATGTGTTTCGGAGTTTTCGGGGTTTCCCACTTTTCAACAGTTTCTATCTTTGCCGGATCCACCTTAATACCTTCTTTGTTCACTATGTGACCGAGGAATTGAACTTCTTCCAACCAAAATGCACACTTTGAAAACTTAGCGTACAATTCTTCCTTCCTCAATACTTCTAACACCTTTCTCAAATGTTCACCGTGTTCTTGGTCATTCTTTGAGTAAATAAGTATGTCATCAATGAAAACAATGACAAACTTGTCAAGGTATGGTCCACACACTCGGTTCATAAGGTCCATGAACACAGCTGGTGCATTAGTTAAACCAAACGGCATGACCATAAACTCGTAATGACCGTAACGTGTTCTGAAAGCAGTCTTTGGAATATCATCTTCTTTCACCCGCATTTGATGATACCCGGAACGTAAGTCAATCTTTGAATAAACAGACGAGCCTTGTAGTTGATCAAATAAGTCGTCGATTCTCGGTAGTGGGTAGCGGTTCTTGATGGTAAGTTTGTTCAACTCTCGGTAGTCGATACACAACCTGAATGTACCATCTTTCTTCTTGACAAACAAAACAGGAGCTCCCCACGGTGATGTGCTTGGTCGAATGAAACCACGCTCTAAAAGTTCTTGTAATTGGCTTTGCAGTTCTTTCATCTCGCTGGGTGCGAGTCTGTAAGGAGCACGAGCTATTGGTGCAGCTCCTGGTACAAGATCTATTTGAAATTCAACGGATCGATGTGGGGGTAATCCCGGTAATTCTTTCGGAAATACATCGGGAAATTCTTTTGCAATGGGAACATCATTGATGCTCTTTTCTTCAGTTTGTACTTTCTCGACGTGTGCTAGAACAGCATAGCAACCTTTTCTTATTAGTTTTTGTACCTTCAAATTACTAATAAGATGTAGCTTCGTGTTGCCCTTTTCTCCGTACACCATTAAGGGTTTTCCTTTTTCTCGTATAATGCGAATTGCATTTTTGTAACAAACGATCTCCGCTTTCACTTCTTTCAACCAGTCCATACCGATTATCACATCAAAACTCCCTAACTCTACTGGTATCAAATCAATCTTAAATGTTTCGCTAACCAGTTTAATTTCTCGATTCCGACATATATTATCTGCTGAAATTAATTTACCATTTGCTAATTCGAGTAAAAATTTACTATCCAAAGGCGTCAATGGACAACTTAATTTAGCACAAAAATCTCTACTCATATAGCTTCTATCCGCACCCGAATCAAATAAAACGTAAGCAGATTTATTGTCAATAAGAAACGTACCCGTAACAAGCTCCGGGTCTTCCTGTGCCTCTACCGCATTAATATTGAAAACTCTTCCACGGCCTTGTCCATTCGTGTTCTCCTGGTTCGGGCAATTTCTAATAATGTGGCCTGGTTTTCCACATTTATAACAAACTACATTGGCATAACTTGCTCCGACACTACTTGCTCTGCCATTACTCGTTCCGACATCATTTGTTCCTTTCGTTCTATTAACCCCTGGTCCGTAGACCTCACACTTCACCGCGCTATGACCATTTCTTTTACACTTGTTGCAAAATTTGGTGCAGAACCCCGAGTGATTCTTTTCACACCTTTGGCATAGTTGCTTCTGATTGTTGTTGTTGTTGCGGTTATTATTGTTGTTGGGATGATTGTTGTAGTTGCTGTTGTTGTTGTTGTTGTTGTTGTTGTTGGGCCGTTTGTTGTAGTTGCGATTGATGTTGCGATTGTTGGGATAATTGTTGCGATTATTGTTGTAATTGCTGTTGTTGTTGTATTGGTGATTCTTATCACCGTTTTCCTCCCACTTTCTTTTGACTTGCTTCACATTGGCCTCTTCAGCAGTCTGTTCTTTAATTCTTTCTTCAATCTGGTTCACTAGTTTGTGAGCCATTCTACATGCCTGTTGTATGGAGGCGGGCTCGTGTGAACTTATATCTTCTTGGATTCTTTCCGGTAATCCTTTCACAAACGCGTCGATCTTCTCTTCCTCATCTTCGAATGCTCCCGGACACAATAGGCACAATTCTGTGAATCGTCTTTCGTACGTGGTAATATCAAATCCTTGGGTTCGTAACCCTCTAAGTTCTGTCTTGAGCTTATTGACCTCGGTTCTGGGACGGTACTTCTCGTTCATCAAGTGCTTGAATGCTGACCACGGTAGTGCGTACGCATCATCTTGTCCCACTTGCTCTAGATAGGTATTCCACCATGTTAACGCAGAACCTGTGAAGGTATGCGTAGCGTACTTCACTTTGTCCTCTTCAGTACACTTACTTATGGCAAACACCGATTCAACCTTCTCGGTCCACCGTTTCAATCCGATCGGTCCTTCGGTTCCATCAAATTCCAAAGGTTTGCAGGCAGTGAATTCTTTGTAGGTGCATCCTACACGATTTCCTGTACTGCTAGATCCAAGGTTATTGTTGGTATGTAGCGCAGCCTGTACTGCGGCTATGTTTGAAGCTAGAAAAGTACGGAATTCCTCTTCATTCATATTCACGGTGTGTCGAGTAGTCGGTGCCATTTCCTTCAAAATAGTTAAATGGAACAAGTTAATCATACAGAATATTAAGAGTAGTTAATAGTATTTCGTAGCATAATATGAACTCATTTATAAAAGCTTTTTCTTCATATTAGCGTTTTATAAGTTTAAATTCGGGTAGTACCTACCCGTTAAGTTCATACTTAGTAGCTAATATACAATTCAACTACTACAATTCTATATGAAAAACTGATTGTAATAATATTTCGCGTTCAAACTTTTATACAATATTTTACAAACTTACAATACCGCTTATTTTACATAAAGCATGAAATATAGCACACAATAACTTTGATACAAGATAGTTGTGAAGACAATTCTAGCTAGTACACAAGTCGTTCGGCAAAGGCAATAAAGACACGTAATTCATACGTCCAGAAACAAGTCATGCATTCTGGTTTTACTAGGACTACTTCCCATCCTTGGTCTTGTGCAACATAACCGTTATGGCCGTTGATAAGACAGCGTGTTGTAACGTCATCAAAGGGACGAGGGTTACGTAATGTCCAACAGTCCCGTAATAATCTAAAAACCTCATTTCTTACCCCAATTACCGACTCCGTCACTTGTGGAAACGTTTTGTTTAATAGTTGTAGCCCGATGTTCTTGTTCTCACTTTGGTGAGAAGCGAACATTACTAATCCGTAAGCATAACATGCTTCTTTATGTTGCATGTTAGCCGCTTTTTCTAAATCACGAAGTCCAATATTCGGATATATTGAGTCAAAATAATTTCTTAACCCGTTGCGTAAAATAGCATTTGGGTTCCCCGCAATATATGCGTCAAAGTAAACACATCGTAACTTATGGGTTTCCCAATGTGATATCCCCCATCTTTCAAACGAAAGTCTCTTATAAACCAAGACATTCTTGGAACGTTCTTCGAATGTCTTACAAACTGATCTCGCCTTAAATAGTTGTGCCGAAGAATTCTGGCCGACTCTAGACAAGATTTCATCAATCATGTCTCCGGGTAGGTCTCTTAAAATATTGGGTTGTCTATCCATTTTGTGTTTTTAAACTGTAAAATAGACAAGAGTTAGATTCATAAAAAAAAATACTTATTAATACAAGCAATTTTTACATATATCATAAAGCATAAGAACACTATATTCCATATATTACACCACACGAATACAACTATCTTATTCCGACTCGCTCGTTTCTTCTTCTTCGGTTTTGGTTCGTTTTGCCAAGTTTCTAGGGATATATGATGTTCCCCTAATACGAGCCGTCGTTGTCCACATTGGTTTAGAAAAACCTGGTGGTTTAGAGGTTCCCGGGTCATTGTTACAACTTAAGGACTTCGGGGGTTGACGATACATATAAAGTTCATTGGGGTTGGAATTAGATTTCTCTATTTTTATGCCCTTTCCCTTATTATTTTCTTTTGCCTTTTTAAATTCAGTTGGGGTAATTTCTATAACATCATCGGAATTCTCGTCGAAATCCGATTCATCGGAGAATTGGTAATCCTCCCAATATTTTGCTTCCTTGGCGGAAACACCATTGACCATAATTAACTTTGGTCGGTTGGTTGAGGATTTTCTTTTACTTAACCGTTTTATTATTTCCCCCACCGGTTCTATTTCTTCATCCGGTTCCGATTCTTCTTCCGGTTCGGATTCTTCTTCCGGTTCCGACTCTTCTTCCGGTTCCTCTTCGGAAACTTGTGAATCAGTCCACAAATCATTCCAATTTACATTTGACTCTTCATTATTATTAGGTGAGTTAATGGGACTTGTTCTAGAGGTAGACATCTATCACATAATATCAAACACGTTAAGAGATTAATATATCACATAATATTCATATGTTAAAAATATATAGTTTCCAACAAAAATGTTAAGCAATCATTTTTAAAGAAAACACGGTCGAAGTCCAGACTCACTAATGCATCCTAACAAACTCGATAAGACACACTAATGCAAATTTTCTGGTTCTCTAAGACCAACGCTCGGATACCAACTGAAATGTCCCGTTCTTATTGATTAAAAACGTTCCATATTAATTGATTTCGTTGCGAGGTTTTGACCTCTATATGAGACGTTTTTCAAAGACTGCATTCATTTTTAAAACAAACCATAACCTTTATTTCATAGATAAAGGTTTTAAAAAGCTTTACGTAGATTATCAAATAATGATAATCTAAAATATCCTGTTTACACACGACCATTACATAATGGTTTACAATACAAATATGTTACAACAAAATAAGTTTCTTGAATGCAGTTTTTACACAATATCATACAAGCATGGACTCCAAATCTCGTCCTTATTTAAGTATGCGACAGCGGAAGCTCTTAATAATCACCTGAGAATAAACATGCTTAAAACGTCAACAAAAACGTTGGTGAGTTATAGGTTTAACCTATATATATCAAATCATAATAATAGACCACAAGATTTCATATTTCAATACATATCCCATACATAGAGATAAAAATCATTCATATGGTGAACACCTGGTAACCGACAATAACAAGATGCATATATAAGAATATCCCCATCATTCCGGGACACCCTTCGGATATGATATAAATTTCGAAGTACTAAAGCATCCGGTACTTTGGATGGGGTTTGTTAGGCCCAATAGATCTATCTTTAGGATTCGCGTCAATTAGGGTGTCTGTTCCCTAATTCTTAGATTACCAGACTTAATAAAAAGGGGCATATTCGATTTCGATAATTCAACCATAGAATGTAGTTTCACGTACTTGTGTCTATTTTGTAAATCATTTATAAAACCTGCATGTATTCTCATCCCAAAAATATTAGATTTTAAAAGTGGGACTATAACTCACTTTCACAGATTTTTACTTCGTCGGGAAGTAAGACTTGGGCACTGGTTGATTCACGAACCTATAACAATATATACATATATATCAAAGTATGTTCAAAATATATTTACAACACTTTTAATATATTTTGATGTTTTAAGTTTATTAAGTCAGTTGTCCTCGTTAGTAACCTACAACTAGTTGTCCACAGTTAGATGTACAGAAATAAATCGATAAATATTATCTTGAATCAATCCACGACCCAGTGTATACGTATCTCAGTATTGATCACAACTCAAACTATATATATTTTGGAATCAACCTCAACCCTGTATAGCTAACTCCAACATTCACATATAGAGTGTCTATGGTTGTTCCGAAATATATATAGATGTGTCGACATGATAGGTCGAAACATTGTATACGTGTCTATGGTATCTCAAGATTACATAATATATAATACAAGTTGATTAAGTTATGGTTGGAATAGATTTGTTACCAATTTTCACGTAGCTAAAATGAGAAAAATTATCCAATCTTGTTTTACCCATAACTTCTTCATTTTAAATCCGTTTTGAGTGAATCAAATTGCTATGGTTTCATATTGAACTCTATTTTATGAATCTGAACAAAAAAAATATAGGTTTCTAGTCGGAAAAATAAGTTACAAGTCGTTTTTGTAAAGGTAGTCATTTCAGTCGAAAGAACGACGTCTAGATGACCATTTTAGAAAACATACTTCCACTTTGAGTTTAACCATAATTTTTGGATATAGTTTCATGTTCATAATAAAAATCATTTTCTCAGAATAACAACTTTTAAATCAAAGTTTATCATAGTTTTTAATTAACTAACCCAAAACAGCCCGCGGTGTTACTACGACGGCGTAAATCCGGTTTTACGGTGTTTTTCGTGTTTCCAGGTTTTAAATCATTAAGTTAGCATATCATATAGATATAGAACATGTGTTTAGTTGATTTTAAAAGTCAAGTTAGAAGGATTAACTTTTGTTTGCGAACAAGTTTAGAATTAACTAAACTATGTTCTAGTGATTACAAGTTTAAACCTTCGAATAAGATAGCTTTATATGTATGAATCGAATGACGTTATGAACATCATTACTACCTTAAGTTCCTTGGATGAACCTACTGGAAAAGAGAAAAATGGATCTAGCTTCAATGGATCCTTGGATGGCTCAAAGTTCTTGAAGCAAAATCATGACACGAAAACAAGTTCAAGTAAGATCATCACTTGAAATAAGATTGTTATAGTTATAGAAATTGAACCAAAGTTTGAATATGATTATTACCTTGTATTAGAATGATAACCTACTGTAAGAAACAAAGATTTCTTGAGGTTGGATGATCACCTTACAAGATTGGAAGTGAGCTAGCAAACTTGAAAGTATTCTTGATTTTATGAAACTAGAACTTTTGGAATTTATGAAGAACACTTAGAACTTGAAGATAGAACTTGAGAGAGTTCAATTAGATGAAGAAAATTGAAGAATGAAAGTGTTTGTAGGTGTTTTTGGTCGTTGGTGTATGGATTAGATATAAAGGATATGTAATTTTGTTTTCATGTAAATAAGTCATGAATGATTACTCATATTTTTGTAATCTTATGAGATATTTCATGCTAGTTGCCAAATGATGGTTCCCACATGTGTTAGGTGACTCACATGGGCTGCTAAGAGCTGATCATTGGAGTGTATATACCAATAGTACATACATCTAAAAGCTGTGTATTGTACGAGTACGAATACGGGTGCATACGAGTAGAATTGTTGATGAAACTGAACGAGAATGTAATTATAAGCATTTTTGTTAAGTAGAAGTATTTTGATAAGTGTATTGAAGTCTTTCAAAAGTGTATAAATACATATTAAAACACTACATGTATATACATTTTAACTGAGTCGTTAAGTCATCGTTAGTCGTTACATGTAAGTGTTGTTTTGAAACCTTTAGGTTAACGATCTTGTTAAATGTTGTTAACCCAATGTTTATAATATCAAAAGAGATTTTAAATTATTATATTATCATGATATTATGATGTACGAATATCTCTTAATATGATATATATACATTAAATGTCGTTACAACGATAAACGTTACATATATGTCTCGTTTCAAAATCATTAAGTTAGTAGTCTTGTTTTTACATATGTAGTTCATTGTTAATATAATTAATGATATGTTTACTTATCATAATATCATGTTAACTATATATATAACCATATATATGTCATCATATAGTTTTTTTACAAGTTTTAACGTTCGTGAATCACCGGTCAACTTGGGTGGTCAATTGTCTATATGAAACCTATTTCAATTAATCAAGTCTTAACAAGTTTGATTGCTTAACATGTTGGAAACATTTAATCATGTAAACATCAATCTCAATTAATATATATAAACATGGAAAAGTTCGGGTCACTACAAAACGTACAAAAAAAAAGTTTTCAGTTTAAAAAGAACTTTATTATTAAAACGTATATAACTTTTATAAATATCTAGAACCACTTTCGACAACTCATTATTTAACTAGTATGATAAAGATAACGATATTTATATTTTATTTTATTAAATATATATAACGATTTAAATTAATATTATATATATTTATACGCGTATTATACGTACATAGTTTTATACTTTTACTATACTTAAACTTTACCTTTACTTTATTTTTACTTTACTTTAACTTTAATAATTCACTTTAATAATTCATACTTTAATAATTCACTTTAATAATTCATACTTTAATAATTCACTTTAATAATTCATACTTTAATAATTCACTTTAATAATTCATACTTTAATAATTCACTTTAATAATTTAAAAATCTATTATAAATAGAATTCAATAGGTTTCATTATTTCATAGAAACTTGAAAATATTTTTCTCTAAACTCTCTCAATCGATTTACATATATATATTTAATCCGTATTATTTCAAGATATTATTAGTATACATAAAATATTACGACGGAGTGCTGTCCGAGTGATTTCGAAATTGTTTTTCGAGTAGGATAGGATTAAGGAAATTATGGGTTATAGCTATGGAGGTGATTGAGTATGGTTCATGGGTATGCTCGTGAGGTCAATATCGTGTTTATCATTTCCGTTGCGTCTACGTACCTTTCCTGCAATATTGAATCTCAATATTGATACCTGAGTACTCATAATTTAACTTTTACATACTAATAGTGTATCCCTGACTAGAGCTCGAGTATTTAGGATTATGTATGCTTGTACTTTTGATATTGCCCTTAGACAGGTTAGGTTAAATCTTGAATTAGTTACACTTGCGGTTGAGATAAGGTATAAGATATGCATGTCCTTGGAAAGCTAGCGAAAAATTAAGAACTTTTCCTTTAGATAATGGTTTTGATGAACGGATTAGAAGTTATAATCAATTGAATTTTCGATATTTTTATTAAAAATGATTATTATTATCGTCGTTTTTATCGTCGTTCTAGTTTTATCTTATTATTATCATTATTATTATCTTTATCAATAAAAGGGATTTATTCTTAAAAATTGTTATTTTTTTTATTATTACTATCGTTATTATCGTTAAAGTTATAATTAGTATTATTATTATTATCCAATTATTATTATTATTATTATTATTATTATTATTATTATTATTATTATTAGTATTAGTATTAGTATTAGTATTAGTATTAGTATTATTATTATTATTATCATTATTAATATATATATATATATATATATATCATTATTTAAAAATGGTTATTGTTATTGTTATTATTATTATTATTATATTATCATTAAGATAATTATTAGTATTATCTTTAATAATGTTATAGTAACTATCATTATTAATATTAGTGTAATTAAAACAAATATTTGTAACACCTAATTATTTTGATTACTATTATTATCATTATTATGAACACAATATAAAAGACGATTAAAAGCTATTAAACGAAACGATTAGGAAATAATGAATAAGAGTATCATGATGAAATTAAAATATTATAAGATATTGATTTAGATAAAATTATCGTTCTTATTATTTTTATCATTACTATTATTATTAAAAGTATCGTTAGTATTAAAACTGTCATTTTAACAAAAATTATCATTTTAATAGAAATGTCATTGTTAATATAAAATATCATTATCATTATTATTATTTTAAATAGAATTATTATTTTAAAGATAATATTAAAAATTATCGTAAATATTAAAGTTATCATAATTAGAATTATCGTTTTATCAAAATGTCATCTTAGTAATTATAAATATTGATATTTTTATAATAATAATCATTATTAAAAAATAATACAACTTTTACTTACTATCATTATAGATATTATTTTATCAAATAAATATGTGATACAAACATATTTTACTACGTGTAATAACTTACTTTAATAATACCTATCATATTATCTTTATGGTATTAAATGAACCCTATAAATTTTATTACTTAATATATATAAAAGTATATTTTATTATATAAATTTAATATAAAATTTTATTTATTAATAAATAAATTATATTATTTACTCTAATAAATCTTTTAAAAATATTTAAAAATATAAAACGACGATATTTAAACTATATATTAATCATGTATAGATTTTTGGAAATTATTTTGAGTCAAATTTACTTTTATTGACTTTTGCATATTAGTCTCGAGCATTAGGATTGTGGTACACTATGACTTGACCTAATTTGTTAGACAAATATTGACCAACACATAAATATATATAATTAATTTAGGTTCGTGAATCCGAGTCCAACCTTGCACTTGTTCAATGACGTTATATGTATTTTTACTACGAAATACAGTATGGTGAGTTTCATTTGCCCTTTTTACTCTTTACATTTTTGGGCTGAGAATACATGCAAATGCTTTATTAAGTGTTTTACAATATTTATATGCGTGAGTTTCATTTGCCTTTTTACCCTTTATATTTTTGGGCTGAGAATACATGCGCAACTTTTTATAATTGTTTTACGAAATAGACACAAGTAATCGAAACTACATTATATGGTTGAATGATCGAAATCGAATATGCCCCTTTATTGTCTGGTAATCTAAGAATTAGGGAACAGACACCCTAATTGACGCGAATCCTAAAGATAGATCTATTGGGCCTAACAAACCCCATCCAAAGTACCGGATACTTTAGTACTTCGAAATTTATATCATGTCCGAAGGAGGATCCCGGAATGATAGGGGATATTCTTATATGTATCTAGTTAATGTCGGTTACCAGGTGTTCACCATATGAATGATTATTTTTGTCTCTATGCATGGGACGTATATTTATGAGAACTGGAAATGAAATTCTTGTGGTCTATTAAAATGATGGAAATAAATGATTATGATAAACTAATGAACTCACCAACCTTTTGGTTGACACTTTAAAGCATGTTTATTCTCAGGTGTTAAAGAAATCTTCCACTGTGCATTTGCTCATTTTAAAGATATTACTTGGAGTCTTTCATAGCATATTTCGAAGAACGTTGCATTCGAGTCATTGAGTTCATCAAAGATTATTATTAAATCAATTTATAGTTAGATAGTGGATATTATGAAATAGTATGCATGCCTGTCAATTTTCGATGTAAAGAAAGTTTGTCTTTTAAAAATGAATGCACTGTTTGTAAAATGTATCATATAGAGGTCAAATACCTCGCAATATAATCAACTATTGTGAATCGTTTATAATGTATATGAACGGGTCCTTTCAGTTGGTATCAGAGCGGTGGTCTTAGCGAACTAGGTCTGCATTAGTGTGTCTAACTGATAAGTCGATAGGATGCATTAGTGAGTCTGGACTTCGACCGTGTCTGCATGTCAAAAGTTTTGATTATCATTTTGTGTCGAAATTTAACTACTTATCATCCTCAGGAAATTACCTGCTTATCATTTTTAGTCTAAGACACATCTTGCTGCATTGATTGCTTGAATAATGTATAGACAAAAATTCATATCTTAGCATATCTGCTAAATCATATCTTATCGTATCTGTTACTTTAAACTTTGCCTGACATATCCTGCAAAGTCCTCCATAATCTACGAAATCTTTTGATCTATATATATATATATATATATATATATATATATATATATATATATATATATATATATATATATACATATATTCTATGTAATTAGAATACCATCCGTTAGCCAAAATCATTTCATATCGAAAAAAAAATCCTTTATCCAATCGTACGAAATGGAATTCGTCGTCAGTTCAAGTCACTCAGATTCCGAAATGGAATCCCATTCAAGCTCCGAAAGCAGTGTGACCGGAATAGATCAACCAATCAGTCATCACCTATTCTGGATGAATTGGGGATGGGTTCGTAGCCTCCTCAATCATTGGAGACAAGAAGAAGGTGATCCCTTCCATCCACCACATTGCCCTCTTGACGAAGAACCTGAAGCACTTACCGGTAAACCTGTCCGAAACACCATTTTCTCGCTCATTTCCAGAGTATCTCGTCACGATTATATATTACATCAAATTTTAGATTTTATTTATCCGCTCGTCCGAACCGACAATCACCCCGGTGTAATAGAAGAAGTCAACGAGCTTCGCGCTCGGGTAGTGGCTTTGGAGAATATGGTGCAGAGATTACAAACACCAGCAGCAGCATCAGCAGCATAACCAGTACCACCATCATCAACGCCAACAGTACCATTACCACCTCCAACCACAACTGCGTCGTAAACCTCAACTTCACAATCTGTCCCACGAGCATCAACGTCATACGCACCATAGATACCAAGGAGTACCAACAACAATAACTGACGAAGTATTAATTCATAACTTTATTGGAGAAACATTCCGCGGCGATTATGTAATCTCTAAAGTCTTAGAGATTATCTAATCTAGCCCTAACCATAAATCAGTTAAGCGAACCAAAATGATAGAAGGAAGAGTATAAACCCTGACAAAAATGGTGTGTGATTAACAAGCTAAACTTGCTTTACCAACAACATTAACAGTACCGTCAGCGTTACCAGCATCGTCAGTACAGTCAACATCCGAATCAATAACACCGATAACATCACAAACTCCGTCAGTTCAAGAATCACTGTAGACATCATTACGAATCAATAACGTGTATATTGTATCAATGAGTTATGAAGAATTAACTCATTCCCTCTGAAGAAATTATATGTATTATATATATATATATATATATATATATATATATATATATATATATATATATATATATATATATATATATATATATTTTGAAATAAATCTTTCCGTGCTAAGCTATTGTGTGTGAATCTTAACTACTCGGTTAATTCATATTACAAATATGCAATAATGTACGTTCTTCGACCGCAACTTAACCAGCGTTAACTACAATCTCTGTCGGAATTCAACAAATTCCAATTCATAATAAATCAAGTATATATTTGATTTTACACTTTCATCATTGATGTAGCCGAAACTTTTCAGATAACATCATTCGTACTTTGCGAAATTCACAAGAATTCCACGAACCGAACATTATACATCAACAAATAACGAAGTATTGATTCATAATTTCAATGTCATTAAAGAAATACTGCGTAAAAGTTATGTACTTTTTAAAGCCTTTAGGGAATATTCAATTCTAGTTTCAACCGTAAATCAAATGAGTTTAATTTAACATTAACTCATTAAATCTATGTTACATCTGAAGAAAATATACATATATATATATTTTCATAAAGACTGTAATAAAATTCTTTTGTACAAAATATTAATTGTGAATTTTTTTTTAACTGGTAGGTAATACCCGAGAGATATATAAATTCACAATTAATATGTTACATTCTTCGAATCTGATTCAGCAAATCATCCATTATACTCCCTACTTTCACAACAATATACATTCTTTTATAGAAATCAAAACAACCATACTCATTCAAAATTTAATTACATATTCTGATTTTGAAATCTCAAAATTCAACTTGAGATATGACCAAAATCATCACTCTTAGATCCTTACATCTTTCACAAGCTATATTTTGACTTCAAAACTGTGTTAGAATATCAAATGTATGTTAACGATTACAATCTGTGTTCAAACCCTTCGAAAATTTCTGAAGACACTTCGAATGATGAGCAATCGAGATGATGATCCAACCACATGTTACCCACAGTTATGTACCCGAAAAACTCTTGAAACCAAAGTAAAAGTTTAAACAACGTATCCATTCTTTGGCATTTATTAGCAAAAATAACTTTGCGACTCCTATTCAAAGTAGCCAGTTTGTCACAGCTCCAGCAAGTCAACTTCGAATTTTCAGTCAGACTAACCTTATTATAACCTTGAGATATACACCATCGTTACCAGGGAACCTTTTACATTCCACCACATTATTAGCAGATGTACCAACAACTTCATTACCCTTTGACTTTAGCCTCTCCAAAAAGTCATTATAATTATTCATTGAAACCCCATCATTTACTCATTCGCATCTTGTAATGAGAATTGCCATACGAATCATTGGAAATTAGCAATCAGTATTTTGAAATCTCGAAGCATGTCTACGCCAACAGTTATATGTGTATATATAACGTCTATCTTCTGGACTTAATTTGAATGTGAAGTTCTGAAAAACACTCTGAACTACGAATTGGTTCTCCGAAAATGGAAAAAATGCTGATGAAGCAGCAAAAACTATAAACAACTTTAAACGGTAAAAGCTGGATGATAATGATGAAGTGTGCTGGCAAACCGCAGAAAAAGAGAAGTTTTGGAACTGGAAAACGGATCGAGCAAAGTAGAAAGGAGGCTGTGGACAAATTACAAAGAATGAACCTGACTTCAAAGATCCAAATGATTCAGTACCTGCTGAAGTCATTAACGAATACCTTGCTCCTGACTCTAAACCCCTGCGGACAATATTCTTCATCATCCTCTGATATTAGAAATTCTAAAATATCATCATATCTTTCATTATAAATATCCTCCATATTTCTGAAGATATTTTCTTAATTTTTCTTATTTGAAATCATTTACCTCTTCGCGCTATCTGTATTACATCATAAAAGAAACTATTTTAGTTTCTAAATTCTGAAACATTCAAGTTTAAAATAGGAATATTTTGAAGTAGTGTTGGGAACTGAAGCATGAATTAGTATAATATAATGATACTTGATCAATGTGATTATATTACAGTAAGTCATGCTGAGTTTCTAAATGGAACGTGATGATTCACAGATCATAACATCATCATGTGCCATGTTATACGACTCTTGTATTCTATTTAACCTCTAAAATATCAAGAAAATATTTCTTGATGATTCGGTCTTTTCCAAGGTATTCTAGTAATTTGACAAGTCAAGATCGTGCCATCACAATTTCCTTCCTAGAACATTAACAATGTTCATTCCGAAATTCATATCTGTGAATTCTGGACCATTACAAGCGGTGCTTAATCGCAAGAAGAAGAAACGAAAGGACAAAACTCCGAAATAGAAATTGGGGTATAAATTGCAGCAAATAAAAGAGAGCATTAACTGTAAATGATAATGATTATAGAAGACAGAAGCAGAGACTTTGAAATATAAGGGAACATATAAAGCCCAACGACAAACCAGAAATTATAAACCATATATATCGATGCATATAGTAATATAAAGACACGGGAGAACTAGAAACACTATAAACACAAGAGTATAGTAGAAATAAATAGATTCTTTCGACGGTAGATGAAAAAAAAAGAATGGCCGATATGAAAGTTAAAAGTATATCGAGAATCAGAACTGGATGGAGCATATTGATGAATACTTTAAAATATGAGTTGAGGGGGAAAGAATAGAAGGTGATGAAACATGACTAGAAACTTAGAAATCAATAGATTTAACTCACACAATGGCGGAATAAGTGAATCAAACACTCTAGTGAATAGGTTAAGTTTTTTTTTTTTTTGATTAATTTAGTCAAACCACAACTAAATCAAGTGTGATTAGATCAACACCTAGAGCTATTATTCACCACCTGGGTGATTTGGACTGAGAGAGAATCGGAGGAGCTCACTAGATCTGAGTGTGTGTAACAAATGAGAGGCTTAACCTAAAATGAAGAACATAAGACTTTATATACCCCTGCTGTTGACTCACCCATACGATTCATTCATCACACGTACGAGTTGGCTTCATCAGCCGTACAGGTGATCACTCACTCGTGTCTTCTCATTTAGGTTGTAATTGTGACTTAGCTCAGCATCAACCGTGCGTATGAGCCTGTCAGCAGTACTAGTGAGGCTTCGCTCGTACGTCTGACTAAGTCTAACATAGTCAAACATCTATCTCGTTCATGCAGTTCCTGTAACCACATACAAACACGGATAAGATAATAACGAGTAATCATGGTGGCCTGTAAACTGTTGTACCTGCAATGGACGTGGGTAGATGTCTAGAGACTTGCATAAAATGCATCAATAGAAGGTGTAAGTTGTAAGGAAACGAAGGAGGTGAATTTATAATAAAATCTCCGATAGAACAATTAAAATGGACGATCGCATTTAAAGCGGATCCTAATTCCCTTGATTACCGGAGAGTCAAATCTTATTAAGAAGATTTTCTTCAAATCCCTTGAAATCTGGGAATCAATCATATCTACGTCAAATGATAAGATGAATCTACACTTACTCATTTCACTCTTCTATGTTAGCTTCATTCGTACTCTTCATATAAATGGATTGGTTATCCAAATTATTCGCTAATGATAAAACTCTAATTTTCAGTCCGTATGCATCATGAAAACATACTTATTATCATTCACGACCTTTCCACTCAAATTTCGGGACGAAATTTCTTTAACGGGTAGGTACTGTGACAACCCAGAAATTTCCAACCAAATTTAAACTTTAATCTTTATATGTTTCCGACACCGGAAATTTCCAACCAAATTTAAACTTTAATCTTTATATGTTTCCGACACGATAAGCAATATTTGTTAAGTTAAATTTCAAGAATTTTAAACTATGTTCATACATTCATTCAACCTCGACCAAGTTCCAACGATTCACGAACCATTAAATGAATATGATTATATATGTATATGTGTATATATATTATAACTTGAAACGTAAACAAAATATTAGATTAAATACTTTATATGATTGTATCTGTTTCAAAATGTTTATCAATGGAATTAGAAGATAAGATCAAATGATTGAATTATCAGATATATTGAATTATGATTACAAGTCTCTGTTGAAAGGCCCACGTTGATTTGAGAAATCTTTCCATTTTAACAGTATTCGGAAAATGGTAAAGTGATTTATAAATAAGAACAAATTATCAATCATTGAGAACTAGACAAAGGATAGTGGAAGATTGAATCTCATAAAGACTCGATTGATCTATTTAGTTTCAAACGTACAAAAAAAAAACGTTTTCAGTTTAAAAAGAACTTTATTATTAAAACGTATATAACTTTTATAAATATCTAGAACCACTTTTGACAACTCATTATTTAACTAGTATGATAAAGATAACAATATTTATATTTTATTTTATTAAATATATATAACGATTTAAATTAATATTATATATATTTATACGCGTTTTACACGTACATAGTTTTATACTTTTACTATACTTAAACTTTACCTTTACTTTATTTTTACTTTACTTTAACTTTAATAATTCACTTTAATAATTCATACTTTAATAATTCACTTTAATAATTCATACTTTAATAATTCACTTTAATAATTCATACTTTAATAATTCACTTTAATAATTTAAAAATCTATTATAAATAGAATTCAATAGGTTTCATTATTTCATAGAAACTTGAAAATATTTTTCTCTAAGATTTACATATATATTTAATCCGTATTATTTCAAGATATTATTAGTATACATAAAATATTACGACGGAGTGCTGTCCGAGTGATTTCGAAATTGTTTTTCGAGTAGGATAGGATTAAGGAAATTATGGGTTATAGCTATGGAGGTGATTGAGTATGGTTCATGGGTATGCTCGTGAGGTCAATATCGTGTTTATCATTTCCGTTGCGTCTACGTACCTTTCCTGCAATATTGAATCTCAATATTGATACGTGAGTACTCATAATTTAACTTTTACATACTAATAGTGTATCCCTGACTAGTGCTCGAGTATTTAGGATTATGTATGCTTGTACTTTTGATATTGCCCTTAGACAGGTTAGGTTAAATCTTGAATTAGTTACACTTGCGGTTGAGATAAGGTATAAGATATGCATGTCCTTGGAAAGCTAGCGAAAAATTAAGAACTTTTCCTTTAGATATCGAATGGTTTTGATGAACGGATTAGAAGTTATAATCAATTGAATTTTCGATATTTTTATTAAAAATGATTATTATTATCGTCGTTTTTATCGTCGTTCTAGTTTTATCTTATTATTATCATTATTATTATCTTTATCAATAAAAGGGATTTATCATTAAAAATTGTTATTTTTTTATTATTACTATCGTTATTATCGTTAAAGTTATAATTAGTATTATTATTATTATCCAATTATTATTATTATTATTATTATTAGTATTAGTATTATTATTATTATCATTATTAATATATATATATCATTATTTAAAAATGGTTATTGTTATTGTTATTATTATTATTATTATATTATCATTAAGATAATTATTAGTATTATCGTTAATAATGTTATAGTAACTATCATTATTAATATTAGTGTAATTAAAACAAATATTTGTAACACCTAATTATTTTGATTACTATTATTATCATTATTATGAACACGATATAAAAGATGATTAAAAGCTATTAAACGAAACGATTAGGAAATAATGAATAAGAGTATCATGATGAAATTAAAATATTATAAGATATTGATTTAGGTAAAATTATCGTTCTTATTATTTTTATCATTACTATTATTATTAAAAGTATCGTTAGTATTAAAACTATCATTTTAACAGAAATTATCATTTTAATAGAAATGTCATTGTTACTATAAAATATCATTATCATTATTATTATTTTAAATAGAATTATTATTTTAAAGATAATATTAAAAATTATCGTAAATATTAAAGTTATCATAATTAGAATTATGGTTTTATCGAAATGTCATCTTAGTAATTATAAATATTGATATTTTTATGATAATAATTATTATTACAAAATAATACAACTTTTACTTACTATCATTATAGATATTATTTTATCAAATAAATATGTGATACAAACATATTTTACTACGTGTAATAACTTACTTTAATAATACCTATCATATTATCTTTATGATATTAAATGAACCCTATAAATTTTATTACTTAATATATATAAAAGTATATTTTATTATATAAATTTAATATAAAATTTTATTTATTAATAAATAAATTATATTATTTACTCTAATAAATCTTTTAAAAATATTTAAAAATATAAAACGACGATATTTAATCTATATATTAATCATGTATAGATTTTTGGAAATTATTTTGAGTCAGATTTACTTTTATTGACTTTTGCATATTAGTCTCGAGCATTAGGATTGTGGTACACTATGACTTGACCTAATTTGTAAGAAAAATATTGACCAACACATAAATATATATAATTAATTTAGGTTCGTGAATCCGAGGCCAACCTTGCACTTGTTCAATGACGTTATATGTATTTTTACTACGAAATACAGTATGGTGAGTTTCATTTGCCCTTTTTACTCTTTACATTTTTGGGCTGAGAATACATGCAAATGCTTTATTAACTGTTTTACAATATTTATATGCGTGAGTTTCATTTACTTTTTTACCCTTTATATTTTTGGGCTGAGAATACATGCGCAACTTTTTATAACTGTTTTATGAATTAGACACAAGTAATCGAAACTACATTATATGGTTGAATGATCGAAATCGAATATGCCCCTTTATAGTCTGGTAATCTAAGAATTAGGGAACAGACACCCTAATTACCGCGAATCCTAAAGATAGATCTATTGGGCCTAACAAACCCCATCCAAAGTACCGGATGCTTTAGTACTTCGAAATTTATATCATGTCCGAAGGAGGATCCCAGAATGATAGGGGATATTCTTATATGTATCTAGTTAATGTCGGTTACCAGGTGTTCACCATATGAATAATTATTTTTGTCTCTATGCATCGGACGTATATTTATGAGAACTGGAAATGAAATTCTTGTGGTCTATTAAAACGATGGAAATAAATGATTATGATAAACTAATGAACTCACCAACCTTTTGGTTGACACTTTAAAGCATGTTTATTCTCAGGTGTTAAAGAAATCTTTCGCTGTGCATTTGCTCATTTTAAAGATATTACTTGGAGTCTTTCATAGCATATTTCGAAGAACGTTGCATTCGAGTCATTGAGTTCATCAAAGATTATTATTAAATCAATTTATAGTTAGATAGTGGATATTATGAAATGGTATGCATGCCTGTCAATTTTCGATGTAAAGAAAGTTTGTCTTTTAAAAACGAATGCACTGTTTGTAAAATGTATCATATAGAGGTCAAATACCTCGCAATGTAATCAACTATTGTGTATCGTTTATAATGTATATGAACGGGTCCTTTCAGATGAGAGGAAATTTAGGTTAAGAAAATATGAAGTAGTAAATAAAATGGGAAATAAAAATAAGGCTTAAATGAGAATCAAAATAAAAAAAATTCAAACTCTCCCCCCCCCTTAAGGGGAGTCCAGCCAAAATCAGAAAGGGGGTGGGCCCTACTATTCCAAAATGTTAAAAAGTCTATTAGCATGTGGCCCGAACGCCCGATCGAAGCCCAAAACGCGAAAACGCTACTACGCGATTGATTTTTCGGAGAGATAACAAATACGCGACGAATAAAATATATAAACACTAAATATAAACATATGATATTTTAAAATATCATATTTAAAATAATTAGGACTTAAAAATCCCAAAAGCTTGACCGTTGGGTTGAAAACCGAAAAGATTCGCTGGATAGAAATCCGCGACACGTAGAAACGTATAGCTTAAAATATGAATACAAATATTCACATAACACATAATAATTAATATATTATTACAAAAATAATTATATAGGTCATAGAAATGACGTGACACGAATAACAGTTAACGGTCGTTAAATAATTAACGGCAAAAGATAACGGAAAAAGTAGGATCGTTACAGCAACAATAACAACAACAACAAGAGGCAGAAAAATCAATGCCTAAGGTGTGAGAAATATCATTCAGATGACTTTTGTAGGGAGTTATGCACCAAATGCAACAGAACGTGTCACAGTGCTACAAAGTGTGAAGTCTACGGACCAGCGGTTAACAGAAATAAAGGAACGTATAACGTCAGAACAAGTAATGCCGACGTTACATGTTTCGGATGCAGGAAGAAGGGTCATTACAGAAATACGTGTCCAAACCCAGAGAATAATAATAGTCAAGGTCGAGGAAAAGTCTTCAACATAAATGTGGTGGAAGCACAGGAAGACCCGGAGCTTGTTACGAGTACGTTCCTTATTGATGAAAAACCTGGTTATGTTTTATTTGATTCGGTTGCGGATAGAAGCTATATGAGTAGAGATTTTTGTGCTAAATTAAGTTGTCCATTGACGCCTTTGGATAATAAATTTTTACTCGAATTAGCAAACGGTAAATTAATTACAGCAGATAAAATATGTCGGAATCGAGAAATTAAACTGGTTAGCGAAACATTTAAGATTGATTTGATACCAGTAGAGTTAGGAAGTTTTGATGTGATAATCGGCATGGACTGGTTGAAAGAGGTGAAAGCAGAAATCGTTTGTTAAAAAAATGCGATTCGCATTATGCGCGAAAAGATAAAACCCTTAATGGTGTACGGAGAAAAGGGCAACGCGAAGTTAAATCTTATTAGTAATTTGAAGGCACAAAAACTAATAAGAAAAGGTAGCTATGCCATTCTAGCACACGTCGAGAAAGTACATACTCCCGTCCACAAAGAATTTCCCGATGTATTTCCGAAAGAATTACCGGGACTACCACGACACTGATTCGTTGAATTTAAAATAGACCTTGTACCAGGAGCTGCACCAATAGCTCGAGCACCATACAGACTCGCACCCAGCGAAATGAAGGAATTACAAAGTCAATTACAAGAACTTTTAGAGCGTGGTCTCATTCGACCAAGCACATCACCGTGAGGAGCTCCTGTTTTGTTTGTCAAAAAGAAGGATGGTACATTCAGATTGTGTATCGACTATTGAGAGTTGAACAAACTTACCATCAAGAACCGTTATCCACTACCGAGAATCGATGACTTATTCAATTAACTACAAGGCTCGTCGGTTTATTCGAAGATCGATTTACGTTCTGGGTATCATCAAATGCGGGTGACGGAGGATGATATTCCAAAAACTGCTTTTAGGACACGTTATGGTCATTATGAGTTTATGGGTATGCCGTTTGGTTTGACTAACGCACCAGCTATGTTCATGGACCTCATGAACCGAGTGTGTGGGCCATATCTTGACAAGTTTATCATTGTCTTTATCGATGACATACTTATTTACTCAAAGAATGATCAAGAGCACGAAGAACATTTGAGAAAAGTGCTAGAGTTATTGGGAAAAGAAAAAATGTACGCTAAATTTTCAAAGTGTGCATTTTGGTTGGAAGAAGTTTAATTCCTCGGTCACGTAGTGAACAAAGAAGGTATTCAGGTGGATCCGGCAAAGATTGAAACTGTTGAAAACTGGGAAACCCCAAAAACTCCGAAGCATATACGCCAATTTTTAGGATTGGCTGGTTACTACAGAAGATTCATCTAAGATTTTTCCAATATAGCAAAACCCTTGACTGCATTAACACATAAAGGGAAGAAATTTGAATGGGAGGATGAACAAGAAAAAGCATTTCAATTGTTGAAGAAAAAGTTAACTACGGCACCTATATTGTCATTGCCTGAAGGGAATGATAATTTTGTGATATATTGTGACGCCTCAAAGCAAGGTCTCGGTTGTGTATTAATGCAACGAACGAAGATAATTGCTTATGCGTCTAGACAATTGAAGATTCATGAGTAAAATTATACGAATCACGATTTAGAATTGGGCGCTGTTGTTTTTGCATTAAAGACTTAAAGGCACTACTTATATGGTGTCAAAAATATTATATATACCGACCACAAAAGTTTCCAACACATATTTGATCAAAAACAACTGAACATGAGACAACGTAGGTGGATTGAGCTGTTAAATGATTACGATTTTGAGATCCGTTACCACCCGGGGAAGGCTAATGTAGTAGCCGACGCCTTGAGCAGAAAGGACAGGGAACCTATTCGAGTAAAAGCTATGAATATAATTATTCATACTAACCTTACTACTCAAATAAAGGAGGCGCAACAGGGAGTTTTAAAAGAGGGAAATCTGAAGAATGAAATACCCAAAGGATCGGAGAAACACCTTAATATTCGGGAAGACGGAACCTGGTATAGGGCTGAAAGAATTTGGGTACCAAAGTTTGGAAGTGTGAGAGAAATGGTACTTAGGAAAGCACATAAAACCAGATACTTAATACATCTCGGAGCGGGAAAGATGTACCAAGACCTCAAGAAACACTTTTGGTGGCCGGGTATGAAAGCCGATATTACTACATATGTAGGAGAATGTTTGACTTGTTCTAAAGTCAAAGCTAAACATCAGAAACCATCAGGTCTACTTCAACAATCCGAAATCCCAGAATGAAAATGGGAAAACATTAATATAGATTTCATTACTAAATTGCCAAGGAATGCAAGTGGTTATGATACTATTTGGGTAATAGTCAATCGTCTCACCAAGTCAGCACACTTTCTGCCAATGAGAGAAGATGATAAAATGAAAAATTTGTCGAGATTATACTTGAAGGAAGTCGTCTCCATTCATGAAATACCAATTTCTATTATCTCGGATAGGGATGGCAGATTTGTTTCAAGGTTTTGGCAGACATTACAGCAAGCATTGGGAACTCGACTAGACATGATTACTGCCTACCATCCACAAACTGATGGGCAGAGTGAAAGGACGATACAGACACTTGAAGACATGCTACTTGCATGTGTCATTGATTTTGAGAATAGTTGGGATCGACATATACCATTATCAGAATTTTCCTACAACAACAGCTACCACTCGAGTATTGTGGCTTCACCATTCAAGGCACTTTATGGTAGAAAGTGCAGGTCTCCGATTTGTTGGAGTGAGGTAGGGGATAGAAAAATTACGGGTCCAGAGATAATCCAAAAAACTACCGAGAAAATTATTCAAATTCAACAACGGTTGAAAACCGCCCAGAGTCGACAAAAGAGCTACGCGGACAGTAAAAGAAAAGAGATAGAATTTGAAATTGGAGAGATGGTCATGCTTAAGTTTTAACCTTGGAAAGGGGTTGTTCAATTTGGTAAACGGGGGAAACTGAATCAAAGGTACATTGGACCATTCAAGATTATAGATCGTGTCGGACCAGTAGCTTACCGACTTGAATTACCACAACAACTAGCCGGCGTACATAATACTTTTCACGTCTCTAATCTGAAGAAATGCTTAGCCAAAGAAGATCTCACTATTCCTTTAGATGAAATCCAAATCAATGAAAAACTTCAACTCATTGAAGAACTCGTCAAAATAATGGATCGTGAGGTTAAGAGACTTAAGAAAAATAAAATACCAATCGTTAAGGTTTGATGGAATGCTCGTAGAGGACCCGAGTTTACCTGGGAACGTGAAGATCAGATGAGGAAGAAATACCCGTACTTATTTCTAGATGATGCGTTAACACCTCCAACCGCTTAAAATTTTGGGACGAAATTTATTTAACGGGTAGGTACCGTAGAGACCCGAACTTTTTCATGATTATATATTAAATGAAATTGATATCTACATGATTAAATGTTTCCAACATGTTAAATAATCAAACTTGTTAAGACTTGATTATTTGAAATGAGTTTCATGTAGACAATTGACCACCCAAGTTGACCGGCGATTCACGAACGTTAAAAACTTGTAAAGACTACATGATGATATATATATATATATATATATATATATATATATATATATATATATATATATATATATATATATATATATATATATATATATATATTATAGTTAACATGAGATTATGATGAGTAAGTATCTCACCAAGTATATTAACAAAGAGTTATATGCATAAAATGAAACTACTGAATTAAAGAAACTCGAAACGATATATATATATATATATATAACAATTATCATTATAACAACATTTTAATTAAAATAAATACATATGTATTGTATTAGGATATTAACACACTATGTTTAACATGATAAAATGATAATTAATATATCATTAAGTGTATTAACAATTAACTACACGGGTAAGACAAGGCTACTAACTTAAGGGTATCGAAACAATATATATATGTAACGATTACCGTTGTAATAACATTTTAACATATACATATATGATATTAATATACATTAATACATCATGTTATCATGTTAACATAACAATTTAACATCTCATTAAATATAATAACAATGGACTAATTACATTTAAAAAGATCGTTAACTTAAAAGTTTCAAAACAACACTTACATGTAACGACTAACGATGACTTAACGACTCAGTTAAAATGTATATACATGTAATGTATTAAGATGTATTAATACACTTTTGGAAGACTTCAAGATACATATCAAAATACTCATACTTATCAAAGTTGGTCACAATTACATTCTCATTCGTTTTCATCAACAATTCTACTCGTATTCATCCGTATTCGTACTCGTACAATACCTAGCTTCTAGATGTATTTACTATTGGCATATACACACTCAATAATCAGATCGTAGTAGCCCTAAATGACTCATCATCCATTATAGAAACATGTAGGGATTAACCTTTGTCATTTACCATGAATTATTAAGCTAAATAACAAAACTAGAAAGCCTTTGTTGACTAGCTAAAAAAAAAGTGGGAATGCATGGATATATACATCCATTTCATGCTAGATTACTACATTATATTACTCTCTAAACACACACACTTCCATCTCTTTTAACCCTCATCATATTCAGCAAGTTTTTATCTCATAATCAAAGTTTAGATCACCATAAAAAGAATCATTCAAGAGCACATCAAGAACACTTCAAGAGACCTTTCAAGTTGCAAGATTACTTTCAATCTTTCTAATCCATTTCAAGTGATCATCCAACCTCAAGAAATCTTTCTTATTTACAGTAGTATATCTTTCTAATTCAAGGTAATACTCATATGCAAACTTTGATTCAATTTCTATAACTATAACAATCTTAATTCGAGTGATAATCTTACTTGAACATGTTTTCGTGTCATGATTCTACTTCAAGAACTTTCAAGCCATCCAAGAATCCTTTGAAGCTAGATCATTTATTGTCACTTCTAGTAGATTTACCTACTAAACTTGAGGTAGTAATGATGTTCATAACATCATTCGATTCATATATATATAAATATCTTATTCGAAGATTTAAACTTGTAATCACTAGAACATAGTTTAGTTAATTCTAAACTTATTCACAAATAAAGTTAATCCTTCTAACTTAACTTTTAAAATCAACTAAATACATATTATATATCTATATTATATGCTAACTTAATGATTTAAAACCTGAAAACACGAAGAACACCGTAAAACCGGACATACGCCGTCGTAGTAAAACCGGGGGCTATTTTGGGTTAGATAATTAAAAACTATGATAAACTTTGATTTAAAAGTTTTTCTTCTGGGAAAATTATTTTTCTTATGAACATGAAACTATATCCAAAAATCATGGTTAAGCTCAAAGTGAAAATATGTTTTTCAAAATGGTCATCAAGACGTCGTTCTTTCGACTGAAATGACTACCTCTCACAAAAATGACTTGTAACCTGTAACTCCAACTATAAACCACCAATTTTTCTGTTTATTTTCATAAATTCAAGTTCAATATGAAACCATAGCAACTTGATTTACTCAAAACGGATTTAAAATGAAGAAATGATGGGTAAAACAAAATTGGTAAAAATTACTAGTTATAACTACGTGAAACTTTTGTTAACAAATCTATACTAACCATAAATTAACTAACTTATATTGTATTGTACATGTATTCTAACATATATTATGTAATCTTTATAGACCATAGACACGTATACAATGTTTTGACATATCATATCGACGTCATCTATATATATTATTTGGAACAACCATAGACACTCTATATGCGATAATGATCGAGTTAGCTATACAGGGTTGAGGTTGATTCCAAAATAATATATATACTTTGAGTTATGATCGACTCTGAGACTTGTATACACTGGGTCGTGGATTGATTCGAGATATTATATTGATTTATTTATGTACTACTAACTGTGGACTACTAATTGTGGACTACTAACGTTGGACTACTAATTTAACAACTTAAATCATCAACGCGTAATAAAAAAATGCTATGAATATATTTCAATCATACTTTGATATGTATGTATATATTTGTTATAGGTTCGTGAATCGACCAGTGGCCAAGTGTTATTTTCCGACGAAGGAAAAATCTGTGAAAGTGAATTATAGTCCTATTTTTACAATCGAATATTTTTGGGATGAGAATACATGCAGTTTTTATAAATGATTTAAAAAATAGACACAGGTACTTGAAAATTACATTCTATGATTGAATTATCTTATTGAATATCACCCTTTTGCTTGGTAACCTAAAATTAGTGAACGCCACTAATTGAAGCGAATCCTGAAGATAGATCTATTGGGCCTAACAGACCCCATCCAGGTTATGGATGCTTTAGTACTTCAATTTCTATATACAGATGAGTGTTCCTATATATTTGGGGATATTCTATATGCATTTTGTTAATGTCGGTTACCAGGTGTTCTTCATATGAATGATTTTTATACAGATGAGTGTTCCTGTATGCATTATGAAAAATGAAATCTTGTGGTCTATTAATATAATTTGATATATAGGTTAAACCTATACTCACCAACATTTTTATTGACATTTTAAGCATGTTTATTCTCAGGTGATTCTAAAGAGCTTCCGTTGTTGCATGCTAAATTAAGGACAAGAATTGGAGTCAAGCATGCTTGTAACATATTGTTTAAAAACTGCATTCGGAGATTTAAATCGTTCTGTAATATTATTGTAAACTATTATGTAATGGTCGAGTGTAAAACTGATATATTTGAGATTATCATTACTTGATAATCTACGTCATGCTTTTAAACCTTTATCGATAAAATAAAGGTTATCGTTTGTTTTTAAAATCGAATGCAGTCTTTGAAAAACATCTCATATAGAGGTCAAAACCTCGCAACGAAATCAATTAATATGAAACGTTTATAATCGAATATGAACGGGACATTTCAGGATCTTCCTTCGAAGCTTCTAGGATACACTCGGTTGGCTCTTTCATTGTTTCTTTTATGGCTAAGATCACCTTATCCCTGTCATATGTTGATGCGAGGTTTCCGATACCTTCGTGGGTATGGAACTTGACTATTTGATGTACTGTGGATACAATTATACCCATATTTTTCATAGCTACCCTCCCGAGCAAAATGTTGTGTGGGGAGTTTGCTCGTACTACCATGAAATCAATGGTTTCGGTCCTTGTTAATGGTGGCTCACCTATCGTGAAGTCGAGATCAATTTCTCCAATAGGCCAACACCTTTCTCCAGAGAATCCTACTAATGGTACCCTTGGGGCACCCAATCGTGCTCTGATAGCGGGACTTAGTCGATCGAAGCAGTGCTTGTATATTACGTAACAAGCACTTCCACTGTCGAGGTATATCCTTCTGCTAAATTTTTTTTTTCCATTTATGGTGACCGGTAGGTCCGAAGAACATATAGTATCAAGGGCTAGAAATGATACTTCACTCCATTCTCTGATGATACGACCTCTTTCTCTTTTCTTATAAGGCTGGAGTGAATCTATTGCCAGGATTACATTTTCTGCTTCTTGCCTCGTGTCTTTCATTTTCTTTTCCTGTACCCTCTCTTTCTTTGGTTCTCGGATCCCTTTTATGAGATGGGATAGTTTGCCCGACTTAACAGCCACCTCAATGGCTATTTTTAGGTTGAAGCATTCATCCGTATCGTGCCCAAAATCATTGTGGAAGTCACAAAACTTCGTCATGTCTCTATTCCTCCCTCTGTTGGACATATTTCCCGGGGCTTTGAACTTGTTGGCTGCTTTCTCTGTTGCTAGGATTTCCTTGGGGGTTTTTATCAACGCCTCCAGGATCCCAGCTTCTGTTTCTCTTCGGTAAGGGTGAAATCTCCCTTTGTCCTCTTTCCTACCATGTTTGTCATCCCTTCTTTCTGATTTCTCTTTTCGCCTATTCATGGGAGCATCATCTAGGACGAAGTTACCTGCTGTTTCCTTAGCATCTAGTGTAAAGACCCGTCCTAATCCATAAGGACGAATACAATAACATATGGTTACATTGCGAGGTATTTGATAAATTTTACAAATATTGCATTCATTTTTAAAAGACAAACTTCCATTTCATCGAAAATTGACAGGCATGCATACCATTTTATAATATCCAAACTATAAATGACCTAATCTGTCATTTAATTAATAATAATATTTATTAAACTCAATGACTTGAATGCAACGTCTTTTGAAATATGCCATGAATGATTCCAAGTAATATCTTTATAATGAGCAAATTTACAGCGGAAGATTTCTTTCAAACCTGAGAATAAACATGCTTAAAAGTGTCAACCAAAAGGTTGATGGGTTCATTAGTTTATCATAAACAATCATTTCCATTATTTTAATAGACCACAAGATTTTTCATTTCCATTTCTCATATACATCAACTCATATCAAGCATTTCGCACTGCATAGAGATAAAAATCATTCATATGGATTGAACACCTGGTAATCGACATTCACAAGATGCATATAGAATATCCCCATCATTCTGGGACATCCTTCGGACATGCTAAAATTTCGAAGTACTAAAGCATCCGCAACAACAGATGGGGCGTGTTGGGCCCGATAGATTTATCTTTAGGATTCGCGTCAATTAGGGGCCAGTTCCCTAATTCTTAGATTACCAGACTAAAAGGGGCATATTCGATTTCAATCATTCAACCATATAATGTAGTTTCGATTACTTGTGTCCATTTCGTCAAATATTTATAAAAGCGCATGTATTCTCAGTCCCAAAAATATATATTGCAAAAGCATTTAAAAAGGGAGTAATGAAACTCACACTACTATATTTCATAGTAAAAATACATATGACATCATTGAACAAGTGCAAGGTTGGCCTCGGATTCACGAACCTATATTAAGTATATATATATTTATATGTTGGTCAATATCTTTCTAACAATTTAGGTCAAGTCGTAGTATATCACAATCCTAATGCTCGAGATTATCATGCAAAAGTCAACGTAAGTCATTTAATCCGAAAATGACTTCAAACCTATTTATGTTTATTATATAACCTAAATATAGTCATTTTATATATTTAAATATATTTATCAGATTTTATTAGAGTAATTAATACATGTCATTTATTAATAAATAAAAATTTAAATTAAGATTTATATATGATAAAAATGTACTTTTATATATCTCAAGTAACAAAATTTATAAAGTTCACTTAATATTATAAAAATATAGTGGTATGTATTTTTAATGTAATTATATTACATGTGATAAAAATATTTATAAAATAATATTGATAATAATACTAATGAGTAAAAGTTTGTATTATTTTGTAATAATAATTATTATTATTATTATTCTACTGATAATAATAATAACAATATCGATGATTAAAATAAAATGATAATTCTTATCATGATAACGTTACTTTTTAATATTAACTGTAATAATAATATTTTGTATATATATATATATATATATATATATATATATATATAAAATAATTCTATTCAAAATGATAATTTTTAATAATAATTACACTAAAATGATAATAATAATGATATTTTATAATAACAATGATATTTCTATTAAAATGATAATTTTAATAAAAATAATAGTTTTAATATTAATAATACTTTTAATAATATTCATAATGATAAAAATAATAAAAAACAATATTTTTATCTAAATCAATATCTTACAATATTTTAATTTCATCATGATACTTATACTCATTATTTCCTAATCGAATTGTTTAATAGCTTTTAGTCCTCTTTTATATCGCATTCATAATAATGATAATAATAGTAATTATAATAGTTAGATGATACTAATATTAGTTTTAATAATAATGATACTAATAATAATAAATATTATAATAATATTAATGATAATACTAATAATAATAATAATAATAATAATAATAATAATAATAATAATAATATTAATAATAATAATACTAATGATATTAACAATAACTTTAATAATAACTTTAATGATAATAACGATAGTAATAATAATCATAACAATTTTAATGATAATACTTATAACGATAATGATAATAATAATAATAATAATAATAATAATAATAATAATATAATAATAATAATAATAATAATAATAATAATAATAATAATAATAATAATAATAATAATAATAATAATAATTGAATAATAATAATAACGACGATAATAACGATGATCATAACGACGATAGTAATAATAATAATAGAATCAATAATAATTCAGTTGTCCATATCTTTTAACCCGTTCATCGAAATCATACGCTTTCTAAATGAAAAGTTATTAATTTTTTGCCAGCTTTCCAACAACATGCATATCATATACCTTATCCTAGTAGCATATGTATTAAATTCATGATCTATCATAAACTATTTAATGACGAAATAAAACATACAAGCATGCATAATCATATATACTCGAGCACTAGTCAAGGATACACTATTAATATATAAAAGTTAAGTTATGAGTGCTCACGTATCAATATTGTGATTCAATATTGCAGGAAAGAACGTAGACGCGACGGAGATGATAAATACTAGGTTAACCTCACTAGCATAATTTTGATAAAAAGAACTTTCTAGTTCACTCCAAAAAGGATGATCGTTGGCAATTTCAAAAATATTTTTTTCAATATCAAAATATATAGAATAAATGTCCCCGCCAAGCACGTTGAAAATTCGTCCGAGAGTTGCTCCACCAACTGGAACACTTAGCGAAGCTCCCGTATTAATTACAGACATTCCTCTCGTTAGATCGTCTGTAGCACTCATAGCTACGGCCCTAACTCGATTGTTTCCTAATAATTGCTGTACCTCACAAGTCACATTAATTGGTTTACCATCGGTATCTCGACCCTTAAGTACCAGAGCGTTATAAATATTAGGCATTTTGTCTGGCGGAAAAGATATATCTAGTACCGGACCAATGATTTCGGCGATATGCCCCAGGTCATTTTCAATTTCAAGCTTGGCAGCCCCAAAAGTAGTCATTCTCATAATCTCTTTCCTTTTTTCGCCCCCATGTCGCCACAGAGGGGACATGGGGACGTAAAAAGGGGGATCCTATCAACTTCTTCTGACCTGAGATAATAAGCTCATGAGCTTGGTCTTACTTCACTGTCGAGAAACGAAAGAAGACTTCAATCTCCAAGTTTAACTCAGACGTAGCTCCCTTCTTTTTGGGCGTTGAAATGTCCCGTTCATATTGATTATAAACGTTCTATATTAATTCATTTCGTCGCGAGGTTTTGACCTCTATATGAGACATTTTTCAAAGACTTCATTTTTAAAACAATCATAACCTTTATTTTATCTATAAAGGTTTAAAAAGCATTACGTAGATTATCAAATAATGATAATCTAAAATATACCGTTTACACACGACCATTACATAATAGTTTACAATAAGAATATATTACATCAAAAATAAGTTTCTTGAATGCAGTTTTTACATAATATCATACAAGCATGGGCTCCAAATCTTGTCCTTATTTTAGTATGCAACAGCGGAAGCTCTTAATAATCACCTGAGAATAAACATGCTTAAAACGTCAACAAAAATATTGGTGAGTTATAGGTTTAACCTATATATTATCAAATCATAATAATAGACCACAAGATTTCATATTTCAATATACATCCCATACATAGAGATAAAATTCATTCATATGGTGAACACCTGGTAATCGACATTAACAAGATGCATATATAAGAATATCCCCATCATTTCGGGACACCCTTCAGATATGATATAAATTTCGAAGTACTAAAGCATCTGGTACTTTGGATGGGGTTTGTTAGGCCCAATAGATCTATCTTTTGGATTCGCGTCAATTAGGGTGTATGTTCCCTAATTCTTAGATTACCAGACTTAATAAAAAGGGGCATATTCGATTTCGATAATTCAACCATAGAATGTAGTTTCACGTACTTGTGTCTATTTTGTAAATCATTTATAAAACCTGCATGTATTCTCATCCCAAAAATATTAGATTTTAAAAGTGGGACTATAACTCACTTTCACATATTTTTACTTCATCGGGAAGTAACACTTGGCCACTGGTCGATTTACGAACCTATAACAAATATGTACATATATATCAAAGTATATTCAAAATATATTTACAACAATTTTAATACATTTTGATGTTTTAAGTTTATTAAGTCAGCTATCCTAGTTAGTAACCTACAACTAGTTGTCCAACGTTAGATGTACAGAAAAAAATTGATATATATATTATCTTGAATCAATCCACGACCCAGTGTATACACGTCTCAGGCTAGATTACAACTCAAAGTATATATATTTTTGGAATCAACCTCAACCCTGTATAGCTAACTCCCTCATTACTGCATATAGAGTGTCTATGGTTGTTCCAAATAATATATACACATGGGTCGATATGATATGTCAAAACATTTGCATACGTGTCTATGGTATTCCAAGATTACATAATATATTAGAATACATGTATAATACAATATAAGTTAGCTAGGATATGATTAATATAGATTTGTTACCAATTTTCACGTTGCTACAACAAGAAAAATTATCCAATCTTGTTTTACCCATAACTTCTTCATTTTAAATCCATTTTGAGTGAATCAAATTGCTATGGTTTCATATTGAACTCTATTTTATGAATCTAAATAGAAAAAGTATAGGTTTATAGTCGAAAATATAAGTTACAAGTCATTTTTGTAAAGGTAGTCATTTCAGTCGAAAGAGCTACGTCTAGATGACCATTTTAGAAAACATACTTCCACTTTGAGTTTAACCATGATTTTTGGATATAGTTTCATGTTCATAAGAAAAATCATTTTTCCAGAAGAACAACTTTTAAATCAAAGTTTATCATAGTTTTTAATTAACTAACCCAAAACAGCCCGCGGTGTTACTACGACGGCGTATGTCCAGTTTTACAGTGTTCTTCGTGTTTCCAGGTTTTAAATCATTAAGTTAGCATATCATATAGATATAGAACATGTGTTTAGTTGATTTTAAAAGTCAAGTAAGAAGGATTAACTTTTGTTTGCGAACAAGTTTAGAATTAACTAAACTATGTTCTAGTGATTACAAGTTTAAACCTTCGAATAAGATAGCTTTATATGTATGAATCGAATGATGTTATGAACATCATTACTACCTCAAGTTTTCTGGATAAAGCTACTGGAAATGAGAAAAATGGATCTAGCTTCAAAGGATCCTTGGATGGCTTGAAAGTTCTTGAAGCAGAATCATTACACGAAAAACAAGTTCAAGTAAGATTTCCACTCGAAATAAGATTGTTATAGTTATAGAAATTTAATCAAAGTTTGAATATGAGTATTACCTTGTATTAGAAAGATATCTTACTGTAAATAAGAAAGATTTCTTGAGGTTGGATGATCACTCTACAAGATTGGAAGTAAGCTAGCAAACTTGGAAGTATTCTTGATTTTATGAAACTAGAACTTGTAGAATTTATGAAGAACACTTAGAACTTGAAGATAGAACTTGAGAGAGATCAATTAGATGAAGAAAATCGAAGAATGAAAGTGTTTGTAGGTATTTTTGGTCGTCGGTGTATGGATTAGATATAAAGGATATGTAATTTTGTTTTCATGTAAATAAGTCATGAATGATTACTCATATTTTTGTAATTTTATGAGATATTTCATGCTAGTTGCCAAATGATGGTTCCCACATGTGTTAGGTGACGCACATGGGCTGCTAAGAGCTGATCATTGGAGTGTATATACCAATAGTACATACATCTAAAATGTAGTGACCCGAACTTTTCCATGTTTATATATATTAATTGAGATTGATATTTACATGATTAAATATTTCCAACATGTTAAGCAATCAAACTTGTTAAGACTTGATTAATTGAAATATGTTTCATATAGACAATTGACCACCCAAGTTGACCGGTGATTCACGAACGTTAAAACTTGTAAAAACTATATGATGACATATATATGGATATATATATAGTTAACATGATACTATGATAAGTAAACATATCATTAAGTATATTAACAATGAACTACATATGTAAAAACAAGACTACTAACTTAATGATTTTTAAACGAGATATATATGTAACGATTATCGTTGTAAAGACATTTAATGTATATATATCATATTAAGAGATATTCATACATGATAATATCATGATAATATAATAATTTAAAATCTCATTTGATATTATAAACATTGGGTTAACAACATTTAACAAGATCGTTAACCTAAAGGTTTCAAAACAACACTTACATGTAACGACTAACGATGACTTAACGACTCAGTTAAAATGTATATACATGTAGTGTTTTAATATGTATTTATACACTTTTGAAAGACTTCAATACACTTATCAAAATACTTCTACTTAACAAAAATGCTTACAATTACATCCTCGTTCAGTTTCATCAACAATTCTACTCGTATGCACCCGTATTTGTACTCGTACAATACACAGCTTTTAGATGTATGTACTATTGGTATATACACTCCAATGATCAGCTATTAGCAGCCCATGTGAGTCACCTAAGACATGTGGGAACCATCATTTGGCAACTAGCATAAAATATCTCATAAAATTACAAAAATATGAGTAATCATTCATGACTTATTTTGCATGAAAACAAAATTATATATCCTTTATATTTAATCCATACACCAACGACCAAAAACACCTACAAACACTTTCATTCTTCAATTTTCTTCATCTAATTGATCTCTTTCAAGTTCTATCTTCAAGTTCTAAGTGTTCTTCATAAATTCCAAAAGTTCTAGTTTCATAAAATCAAGAATACTTCCAAGATTGCAAGTTTACTTCCAAGTTTTCTAAATCCATTCCAAGCAATCATTCAAGATCAAGAAACCTTTGTTACTTACAGTAGGTTATATTTCTAATACAAGGTAATAATCATATTCAAACTTTAATTCAATTTCTATAACTATAACAATCTTATTTCGAGTGGAAATCTTACTTGAAATTGTTTTCGTGTCATGATTCTGCTTCAAGAACTTTCAAGCCATCCAAGGATCCTTTGAAGCTAGATCCATTTTTCTCATTTCCAGTAGCTTTATCCAGAAAACTTGAGGTAGTAATGATGTTCATAACATCATTCGATTCATACATATAAAGCTATCTTATTCGAAGGTTTAAACTTGTAATCACTAGAACATAGTTTAGTTAATTCTAAACTTGTTCGCAAACAAAAGTTAATCCTTCTTACTTGACTTTTAAAATCAACTAAACACATGTTCTATATCTATATGATATGCTAACTTAATGATTTAAAACCTGGAAACACGAAGAACACTGTAAAACTGGACATACGCCGTTATAATGAAACCAAGGAACTTGAGGTAATAATGATGTTCATAACATCATTCAATTCATACATAAAAAGCTGTCTTATTCAACGTTATAAACTTGTAATAACTAGAACATAGTTTAGTTAATTCTAAACTTGTTCGCAAATAAAGTTAATCCTTCTAACTAGACTTTTAAAATCAACTAAACACATGTTCTATATCTATATGATATGCTATCTTAATGATTTAAAACCCGGAAACACCATAAACACCATAAAACTGGATATACGTCGTCGTAGTAAAACCGGGGGCTGTTTTGGTTGGGATAATTAAAAGCTAAGAAGAACTTTGATTTAAAAGCTATACTTCTGGAAAAATGATTTTTATTATGAACATGAAACTATATCCAAAAATCATGGTTAAACTCAAAGTGAAAGTATGTTTTTCAAAATGGTCATCAAGATGTCATTTTTTCGACAAAAATGACTACCTCTTTCAAAAACGACTTGTAACTTGTATTTTCGACTATAAACTTATACTTTTTCTATTTAGATTCATAAAGTTAAGTTCAATACAAAACCGTGGCCACTAGAATCACTCAAAACGGATTAGAAACGAAGAAATGGCGAGTAAAACAAGATTGATAAAAACTACTCATTTTACCTACGTGAAAGTTAGTAATAAATCTATTCCAACCATAACCTAATCAACTTATATTGTATATTATGTAATCTTGAGATACCATAGACACGTATACAATGTTTCGACCTATCATGTCGACCCATCTATATATATATTGCGGAACAACCATAGACACTCTATATGTGAATGTTGGAGTTAGCTATACAGGGTTGAGGTTGATTCCAAAATATATATATAGTTTGAGTTATGATCAATACTGAGATACATATACACTGGGTCGTGGATTGATTCAAGATAATATTTATCGATTTATTTCTGTACATCTAACTGTGGACAACTAGTTATAGGTTACTAACGAGGACAGCTGACTTAATAAACTTAAAACATCAAAATGTATTAAAAGTATTGTAAATATATTTTGAGCATACTTTGATATATATGTATATATTGTTATAGGTTCGTGAATCAACCAGTGGCCAAGTCTTACTTCCCGACGAAGTAAAAATCTGTGAAAGTGAGTTATAGTCCCACTTTTAAAATCTAATATTTTTGGGATGAGAATACATGCAGATTTTATAAATGATTTACAAAATAGACACAAGTACATGAAACTACATTCTATGGTTGAATTATCGAAATCGAATATGCCCCTTTTTATTAAGTCTGGTAATCTAAGAATTAGGGAACACACACTCTAATTGACGCGAATCCTAAAGATAGATCTATTGGGCCTAACAAACCCCATCCAAAGTACCGGATGCTTTAGTACTTCAAAATTTATATCATATCAGAAGGGTGTCCCGGAATGATGGGGATATTCTTATATATGCATCTTGTTAATGTCGGTTACCAGGTGTTCACCATATGAATGATTTTTATCTCTATGTATGGGATGTATATTGAAATATGAAATCTTGTGGTCTATTGTTACGATTTGATATATATAGGTTAAACCTATAAATCACCAACATTTTTGTTGACGTTTAAAGCATGTTTATTCTCAGGTGAATACTAAGAGCTTCCGCTGTTGCATACTAAAATAAGGACAAGATTTGGAGTCCATGTTTGTATGATATTGTGTAAAAACTGCATTCAAGAAACTGATTTCGATGTAAAATATTTGTATTGTAAACCATTATGTAATGGTCGTGTGTAAACAGGATATTTTAGATTATCATTATTTGATAATCTACGTAAAGCTTTTTAAACCTTTATTTATGAAACAAAGGTTATGGTTTGTTTTAAAAATGAATGCAGTCTTTGAAAAACGTCTCATATAGAGGTCAAAACCTCGCAACGAAATCAATTAATATGGAACGTTTTTAATCAATAAGAACGGGACATTTCAGTTGGTATCCGAGCGTTGGTCTTAGAGAACCAGAATTTTGCATTAGTGTATCTTATCGAGTTTGTTAGGATGCATTAGTGAGTCTGGACATCGACCTTGTTTACTTGAAAAATGATTGCTTAACAAATTTTGTTGGAAACTATATATTTTTAACATGTGAATATTATGTGATATATTAATCTCTTAACGCGTTTGATATTATGTGATAGATGTCTACCTCTAGAACAAGTCCCATTGACTCACCTAATAATAATGAAGAGTCAAATGTAAATTGGAATGATTCGTGGACTGATTCACAAGTTCCCGAAGAGGAACCGGAAGAAGAGTCGGAACCGGAAGAAGAATCGGAACCGGATGAAGAATCGGAACCGGATGAAGAAATAGAATCGGTGGGGGAAATAATAAAATGGTTAAGTAAAAGAAAATCCTCAACCAATCGACCAAGGTTAATTATGGTCAATGGTGTTTCCGCCAAGGAAGCAAAATATTGGGAGGATTACCAATTCTCCGATGAATCGGATTCCGACGAGAATTTCGATGATGTTATAGAAATTACCCCAACTGAATTTAAAAAGGCAAAAGAAAATAATAAGGGAAAGGGCATAAAAATAGAGAAATCTAATTCCAACCCCGATGAACTTTATATGTATCGTCAACCCCCGAAGTCCTTAAGTTGTAACAATGACCCGGGAACCTCTAAACCACTAGGTTTTTCTAAACCAATGTGGAAAATGACAGCTCGTATTAGGGGAACATCATATATTCCTAGAAACTTGGCAAAACGAACCAAAACCGAAGAAGAAGAAACAAGCGAGTCGGAATAAGATAGTTGTATTCGTGTGGTGCAATATATGTAATATAGTGTGCTTATGCTTTATGATATATGTAAAAATTGCTTGTATTAATAAGTATTTTTTTATGAATCTAACTCTTGTCTATTTTACAGTATAAAAACACAAAATGGATAGACAACCCAATATTTTAAGAGACCTACCCGGAGAAAGGATTGATGAAATCTTGTCTAGAGTCGGTCAGAATTCTTCGGCACAACTATTTAAGGCGAGATCAGTTTGTAAGACATTCGAAGAACGTTCTAAGAATGCCTTGGTTTATAAAAGGCGTTCGTTCGAAAGATGGGGGATATCACATTGGGAAATCCATAAGTTATGATGTGTTTACTTTGACGCATATATTGCGGGGAACCCAAATGCTATTTTACGCAATGGGTTAAGAAATTATTTTGACTCAATATATTCGAATATTGGACTTCGTGATTTAGAAAAAACGGCTAACATGCAACATAAAGAAGCATGTTATGCTTACGGATTAGTAATGTTCGCTTCTCACCAAAGTGAGAACAAGAACATCGGGCTACAACTATTAAACAAAACGTTCCCACAAGTGACGGAGTCGGTAATTGGGGTAAGAAATGAGGTTTTTAGATTGTTACGGGACTGTTGGACATTACGTAACCCTCGTCCCTTTGACGACGTTACAACACGCTGTCTTATCAACGGCCATAACGGTTATGTTCCACAAGACCAAGGATGGGAAGTAATCCTAGTAAAACCAGAATGCATGACTTGTTTCTGGACGTATGAATTACGTGTCTTTATTGCCTTTGCTGAACGACTTGTGTACTAGCTAGAATTATCTTCACAACCATCTTGTATCAAATTTATTGTGTGCTATATTTCATGCTATATGTAAAATAAGCGGTATTGTAAGTTTGTAAAATATTGTGTAAAAGTTTGAACGCGAAATATTATTATAATCAGTTTTTCATATAGAATTGTAGTAGTTGAATTGTATATTAACTACTAAGTATGAACTTAACGGGTAGGTACTACCCGAATTTAAACTTATAAAACGCTAATATGAAGAAAAAGCTTTTATAAATGAGTTCATATTATGCTACGAAATACTATTAACTACTCTTAATATTCTGTATGATTAACTTGTTCCATTTGATTATTTTGAAAGAAATGGTACCGACTACTCGACACACCGTGAATATGAATGAAGAGGAATTCTGTACTTTTCTAGCTTCAAACATAGCTGCAGTACAGGCTGCGCTACATACCAACAATAACCTTGGATCTAGCAGTACAGGAAATCGTGTAGGATGCACCTACAAAGAATTCACTGCCTGCAAACCTTTGGAATTTGATGGAACCGAAGGACCGATCGGATTGAAACGGTAGATCGAGAAGGTCGAATCGGTGTTTTCCATAAGTAAGTGTACTGAAGAGGACAAAGTGAAGTACGCTACGCATACCTTCACAGGTTCTGCGTTAACATGGTGGAATACCTATATAGAGCAAGTGGGACAAGATGATGCTTACGCACTACCGTGGTCAGCATTCAAGCACTTGATGAATGAGAAGTACCGTCCCAGAACCGAGGTCAATAAGCTCAAGACAGAACTTAGAGGGTTACGAACCCAAGGATTTGATATTACCACGTACGAAAGATGATTCACAGAATTATGCCTATTGTGTTCGGGAGCGTTCGAAGATGAGGAAGAGAAGATCGATGCGTTTGTGAAAGGATTACCGGAAAGAATCCAAGAAGATATAAGTTCACACGAGCCCGCCTCTATACAACAGGCATGTAGAATGGCTCACAAACTAGTGAACTAGATTGAAGAAAGAATTAAAGAACAGACTGCTGAAGAGGCCAATGTGAAGCAAGTCAAAAGAAAGTGGGAGGAAAACGGTGATAAGAATCACCAATACAACAACAACAGCAATTACAACAATAATCGCAACAACTATCCTAACAATCGCAACATCAATCGCAACTACAACAAACGGCCCAACAACAACAACAACAACAACAACAACAACATCAACTACAACAATCATCTTAATAACAATAATAACCGCAACAACAACAACAATCAGAAGCAGCTATGCCAAAGGTGTGAAAAGTATCACTCGGGGTTCTGCACCAAATTTTGCAACAAGTGTAAAAGAAATGGTCATAGCGCGGTGAAGTGTGAGGTCTACGGACCAGGGGTTAACAGAACGAAAGGAACAAATGGTGTCGGAACGAGTAATGGCGGAGCAAGTAGTGTGGGAGCAAGTTATGCCAATGTAGCTTGTTATAAATGTGGAAAACCAGGCCACATTATTAGAAATTTCCCGAACCAGGAGAACACGAATGGACAAGGCCGCGGAAGAGTTTTCAATATTAATGCGGCAGAGGCACAGGAAGACCCGGAGCTTGTTACGGGTACATTTCTTATTGACAATAAATATGCTTACGTTTTATTTTATTCGGGTACGGATAGAAGCTATATGAGTAGAGATTTTTGTGCTAAATTAACTTGTCCATTGATGCCTTTGGATAGTAAATTTTTACTCGAATTAGCAAATGGTAAATTAATTTCAGCAGATAATATATGTCGGAATCGAGAAATTAAACTGGTTAGCGAAACATTTAAGATTGACTTGATACCAGTAGAGTTAGGGAGTTTTGATGTGATAATCGGTATGGACTGGTTGAAAGAAGTGAAAGCAGAGATCGTTTGTTACAAAAATGCAATTCGCATTATACGAGAAAAAGGAAAACCCTTAATGGTGTACGGAGAAAAGGGCAACACAAAGCTACATCTTATTAGTAATTTGAAGGCACAAAAACTAATAAGAAAAGGTTGCTATGCTATTCTAGCACACGTCGAGAAAGTACAAACTGAAGAAAAGAGCATCAATGATGTTCCCATTGCAAAAGAATTTCCCTATTTATTTCTGAAAGAATTACCGGGATTACCCCCACATCGATCCGTTGAATTTCAAATAGATCTTGTACCAGGAGCTGCACCAATAGCTCGTGCTCCTTATAGACTCGCACCCAGTGAGATGAAAGAACTGCAAAGCCAATTACAAGAACTTTTAGAGCGTGGTTTCATTCAACCAAGCACATCACCGTGGGGAGCTCCTGTTTTGTTTGTCAAGAAGAAAGATGGTACATTCAGGTTGTGTATCGACTACCGAGAGTTGAACAAACTTACCATCAAGAACCGCTACCCACTACCGAGAATCGACGACTTATTTGATCAACTACAAGGCTCGTCTGTTTATTCAAAGATTGACTTACGTTCCGGGTATCATCAAATGCGGGTGAAAGAAGATGATATTCCAAAGACTGATTTCAGAACACGTTACGGTCATTACGAGTTTATGGTCATGCCGTTTGGTTTAACTAATGCACCAGCTGTGTTCATGGACCTTATGAACCGAGTGTGTGGACCATACCTTGACAAGTTTGTCATTGTTTTCATTGGTGACTTACTTATTTACTCAAAGAATGACCAAGAACACGGTGAACATTTGAGAAAGGTGTTAGAAGTATTGAGGAAGGAAGAATTGTACGCTAAGTTTTCAAAGTGTGCATTTTGGTTGGAAGAAGTTCAATTCCTCGGTCACATAGTGAACAAAGAAGGTATTAAGGTGGATCCTGCAAAGATAGAAACTATTGAAAAGTGAGAAACCCCGAAACTCCGAAACACATACGCCAGTTTTTAGGACTAGCTGGTTACTACAGAAGGTTCATCCAAGACTTTTCCAGAATAGCAAAACCCTTGACTGCATTAACGCATAAAGGGAAGAAATTTGAATGGATGGATGAACAAGAGAAAGCGTTTCAGTTATTGAAGAAAAAGCTAACTACGGCACCTATATTGTCATTGCCTGAAGGGAATGATGATTTTGTGATTTATTGTGATGCATCAAAGCAAGGTCTCGGTTGTGTATTAATGCAACGAACGAAGGTGATTGCTTATGCGTCTAGACAATTGAAGATTCACGAACAAAATTATACGACGCATGATTTGGAATTAGGCGCGGTTGTTTTTGCATTAAAGACTTGGAGGCACTATTTATATGGGGTCAAAAGTATTATATATACCGACCACAAAAGTCTTCAACACATATTTAATCAGAAACAACTGAATATGAGGCAGCGTAGGTGGATTGAATTGTTGAATGATTACGACTTTAAGATTCGTTACCACCCGGGGAAGGCAAATGTGGTAGCCGATGCCTTGAGCAGGAAAGACAGAGAACCCATTCGAGTAAAATCTATGAATATAATGATTCATAATAACCTTACTACTCAAATAAAGGAGGCGCAACAAGGAGTTTTAAAAGAGGGAAATTTAAAGGATGAAATACCCAAAGGATCGGAGAAGCATCTTAATATTCGGGAAGACGGAACCCGGTATAGGGCTGAAAGGATTTGGGTACCAAAATTTGGAGAAATGAGACAAATGGTACTTAGAGAAGCTCATAAAACCAGATACTCAATACATCCTGGAACGGGGAAGATGTACAAGGATCTCAAGAAACATTTTTGGTGGCCGGGTATGAAAGCCGATGTTGCTAAATACGTAGGAGAATGTTTGACGTGTTCTAAGGTTAAAGCTGAGCAACAAAAACCATCAGGTCTACTTCAACAACCCGAAATCCCGAAATAGAAATGGGAAAACATTACCATGGATTTCATCACTAAATTGCCAGGACTGCAAGTGGTTTTGATACTATTTGGATAATAGTTGTTCGTCTCACCAAATCAGCACACTTCCTGCCAATAAGAGAAGATGACAAGATGGATAAGTTAGCACGACTGTATTTGAAGGAAGTCATCTCCAAACATGGAATACCAATCTCTATTATCTCTGATAGAGATGGAAGATTTATTTCAAGATTCTGGCAGACATTACAGCAAGCATTAGGAACTCGTCTAGACATGAGTACTGCCTATCATCCACAAACTGATGGGCAGAGCGAAAGGACTATACAAACGCTTGAAGACATGCTACGAGCATGTGTTATTGATTTCGGAAACAGTTGGGATCGACACCTACCGTTAGCAGAATTTTCCTACAACAACAATTATCATTCTAGTATTGAGATGGCGCCGTTTGAGGCACTTTATGGTAGAAAGTGCAGGTCTCCGATTTGTTGGAATGAAGTGCGGGATAGACAGATTACGGGTCCGGAGATAATACAAGAAACTACCGAGAAAATCATCCAAATTCAACAAAGATTGAAAACCGCCCAGAGTCGACAAAAGAGCTATGCGGACAGTAAAAGAAAAGATATAGAGTTTGAAATTGGAGAAATGGTCATGCTTAAGGTTTCACCTTGGAAAGGCGTTGTTCGATTTGGTAAACGGGGGAAACTAAATCCAAGGTACAGTGGACCATTCAAGATTATAGATCGTGTCGGACCAGTAGCTTACCAACTGGAGCTACCTCAACAACTCGCAGCTGTACATAACACTTTCCACGTCTCGAATTTGAAGAAATGTTTTGCTAAAGAAGATCTCACTATTCCATTAGATGAAATCCAAATCAACGAAAAACTTCAATTCATCGAAGAACCCGTCAAAATAATGGATCGTGAGGTTAAAAGACTTAAGCAAAACAAGATACCAATTATTAAGGTTCGATGGAATGCTCGTAGAGGACCCGAATTCACCTAGGAGCGTGAAGATCAGATGAAGAAGAAATACCCGCATCTATTTCCAGAAGATTCGTCAACACCTTCAACAGCTTAAAATTTCGGGACGAAATTTATTTAACGGGTAGGTACTGTAGTGACCCGAACTTTTCCATGTTTATATATATTAATTGAGATTGATATTTACATGATTAAATGTTTCCAACATGTTAAGCAATCAAACTTGTTAAGACTTGATTAATTGAAATATGTTTCATATAGACAATTGACTACCCAAGTTGACCGGTGATTCACGAACGTTAAAACTTGTAAAAACTATATGATGACATATATATGGATATATATAGTTAACATGATACTATGATAAGTAAACATATCATTAAGTATATTAACAATGAACTACATATGTAAAAACAAGACTACTAACTTAATGATTTTTAAACGAGACATATATGTAACGATTATCGTTGTAAAGACATTTAATGTATATATATCATATTAAGAGATATTCATACATGATAATATCATGATAATATAATAATTTAAAATCTCATTTGATATTATAAACATTGGGTTAACAACATTTAACAAGATCGTTAACCTAAAGGTTTCAAAACAACACTTACATGTAACGACTAACGATGACTTAACGACTTAGTTAAAATGTATATACATGTAGTGTTTTAATATGTATTTATACACTTTTGAAAGACTTCAATACACTTATCAAAATACTTCTACTTAACAAAAATGCTTACAATTACATCCTCGTTCAGTTTCATCAACAATTCTACTCGTATGCACCCGTATTTGTACTCGTACAATACACAGCTTTTAGATGTATGTACTATTGGTATATACACTCCAATGATCAGCTCTTAGCAGCCCATGTGAGTCACCTAAGACATGTGGGAACCATCATTTGGCAACTAGCATGAAATATCTCATAAAATTACAAAAATATGAGTAATCAACGACCAAAAACACCTACAAATACTTTCATTCTTCAATTTTCTTCATCTAATTGATCTCTCTCAAGTTCTATCTTCAAGTTCTAAGTGTTCTTCATAAATTCCAAAAGTTCTAGTTTCATAAAATCAAGAATACTTCCAAGATTGCAAGTTTACTTCCAAGTTTTCTAAATCCATTCCAAGTAATCATTCAAGATCAAGATACCTTTGTTACTTACAGTAGGTTATCTTTCTAATACAAGGTAATAATCATATTCAAACTTTAATTCAATTTCTATAACTATAACAATCTTATTTCGAGTGGAAATCTTACTTGAAATTGTTTTCGTGTCATGATTCTGCTTCAAGAACTTTCAAGCCATCCAAGGATCCTTTGAAGGTAGATCCATTTTTCTCATTTCTAGTAGGTTTATCCAAGGAACTTGAGGTAGTAATGATGTTCATAACATCATTCAATTCATACATAAAAAGCTGTCTTATTCAACGTTATAAACTTGTAATCACTAGAACATAGTTTAGTTAATTCTAAACTTGTTCGCAAATAAAGTTAATCCTTCTAACTAGACTTTTAAAATCAACTAAACACATGTTCTATATCTATATGATATGCATACCAAATAAAGTTAGCATATCATATAGATATAGAACATGTGTTTAGTTGATTTTAAAAGTCTAGTTAGAAGGATTAACTTTATTTGCGAACAAGTTTAGAATTAACTAAACTATGTTCTAGTGATTACAAGTTTATAACGTTGAATAAGACAGCTTTTTATGTATGAATTGAATGATGTTATTAACATCATTACTACCTCAAGTTCCTTGGATAAACCTACTAGAAATGAGAAAAATGGATCTAGCTTCAAAGGATCCTTGGATGGCTTGAAAGTTCTTGAAGCAGAATCATGACACGAAAACAATTTCAAGTAAGATTTCCACTCGAAATAAGATTGTTATAGTTATAGAAATTGAATTAAAGTTTGAATATGATTATTACCTTGTATTAGAAAGATAACCTACTGTAAGTAACAAAGGTATCTTGATCTTGAATGATTACTTGGAATGGATTTAGAAAACTTGGAAGTAAACTTGCAATCTTGGAAGTATTCTTGATTTTATGAAACTAGAACTTTTGGAATTTATGAAGAACACTTAGAACTTGAAGATAGAACTTGAGAGAGATCAATTAGATGAAGAAAATTGAAGAATGAAAGTATTTGTAGGTGTTTTTGGTCGTTGATTACTCATATTTTTGTAATTTTATGAGATATTTCATGCTAGTTGCCAAATGATGGTTCCCACATGTGTTAGGTGATTCACATGGGCTGCTAAGAGCTGATCATTGGAGTGTATATACCAATAGTATATACATCTAAAAGCTGTGTATTGTACGAGTACGAATACGGGTGCATACGAGTAGAATTGTTGATGAAACTGAACGAGGATGTAATTGTAAGCATTTTTGTTAAGTAGAAGTATTTTGATAAGTGTATTGAAGTCTTTAAAAAGTGTATAAATACATATTAAAACACTACATGTATATACATTTTAACTGAGTCGTTAAGTCATCGTTAGTCGTTACATGTAAGTGTTGTTTTGAAACCTTTAGGTTAACGATCTTGTTAAATGTTGTTAACCCAATGTTTATTATATCAAATGAGATTTTAAATTATTATATTATCATGATATTATCATGTATGAATATCTCTTAATATGATATATATACATTAAATGTCTTTACAACGATAATCGTTACATATATGTCTCGTTTAAAAATCATTAAGTTAGTAGTCTTGTTTTTACATATGTAGTTCATTGTTAATATACTTAATGATATGTTTACTTATCATAGTATCATGTTAACTATATATATATCCATATATATGTCATCATATAGTTTTTACAAGTTTTAACGTTCGTGAATCACCGGTCAACTTGGGTGGTCAATTGTCTATATGAAACATATTTCAATTAATCAAGTCTTAACAAGTTTGATTGCTTAATATGTTGGAAACATTTAATCATGTAAATATCAATATCAATTAATATATATAAACATGGAAAAGTTCGGGTCACTACAGTACCTACCCGTTAAATAAATTTCGTCCCGAAATTTTAAGCTGTTGAAGGTGTTGACGAATCTTCTGGAAATAGATGAGGGTATTTCTTCTTCATCTGATCTTCACGCTCCCAGGTGAACTCGGGTCCTCTACGAGCATTCCATCGAACCTTAACAATTGGTATCTTGTTTTGCTTAAGTCTTTTAACCTCACGATCCATTATTTCGACGGGTTCTTCGATGAATTGAAGTTTTTCGTTGATTTGGATTTCATCTAACGGAATAGTGAGATCTTCTTTAGCAAAACATTTCTTCAAATTCGAGACGTGGAAAGTGTTATGTACAGCCGCGAGTTTTTGAGGTAACTCAAGTCGGTAAGCTACTGGTCCGACACGATCAATAATCTTGAATGGTCCAATATACCTTGGATTTAATTTCCCTCGTTTACCAAATCGAACAACGCCTTTCCAAGGTGCAACTTTAAGCATGACCATCTCTCCAATTTCAAATTCTATATCTTTTCTTTTAATGTCAGCGTAGCTCTTTTGTCGACTTTGGGCGGTTTTCAACCGTTGTTGAATTTGGATGATCTTCTCGGTAGTTTCTTGTATAATCTCCGGACCCGTAATCTGTCTATCCCCCACTTCACTCCAACAAATCGGAGACCTGCACTTTCTACCATAAAGTGCTTCAAACGGCACCATCTCAATGCTTGAATGGTAGCTGTTGTTGTAGGAAAATTCTGCTAACGGTAGATGTCGATCCCAACTGTTTCCGAAATCAATAACACATGCTCGTAGCATGTCTTCAAGCGTTTGTATCGTCCTTTCGCTCTGCCCATCAGTTTGTGGATGATAGGCAGTACTCATGTCTAGACGAGTTCCTAATGCTTGCTGTAATGTCTGCCAGAATCTTGAAATAAATCTGCCATCCCTATCAGAGATAATAGAGATTGGTATTCCATGTCTGGAGATGACTTCCTTCAAATACAGTCGTGCTAACTTCTCCATCTTGTCATCTTCTCTTATTGGCAGGAAGTGTGCTGATTTGGTGAGACGATCAACTATTACCCAAATAGTATCAAAACCACTTGCAGTCCTTGGCAATTTAGTGATGAAATCCATGGTAATGTTTTCCCATTTCCATTCCGGGATTTTGGGTTGTTGAAGTAGACCTGATGGTTTCTGATGCTCAGCTTTGACCTCAGAACACGTCAAACATTCTCCTACATATTTAGCAACATCGGCTTTCATACCCGGCCACCAAAAATGTTTCTTGAGATCCTTGTACATCTTCCCCGTTCCAGGATGTATTGAGTATCTGGTTTTATGAGCTTCTCTAAGTACCATTTCTCTCATATCTCCAAATTTTGGTACCCAAATCCTTTCAGCCCTATACCGGGTTCTGTCTTCCCGAATATTAAGATGCTTCTCCGATCCTTTGGGTATTTCATCCTTTAAATTTCCCTCTTTTAAAACTCCTTGTTGCGCCTCCTTTATTTGAGTAGTAAGGTTATTATGAATCATTATATTCATAGATTTTACTCGAATGGGTTCTCTGTCCTTCCTGCTCAAGGCATCGGCTACCACATTTGCCTTTCCCGGGTGGTAACGAATCTCAAAGTTGTAATCATTCAACAATTCAATCCACCTACGCTGCCTCATATTCAGTTGTTTCTGATTAAATATGTGTTGAAGACTTTTGTGGTCGGTATATATAATACTTTTGACCCCATATAAGTAGTGCCTCCAAGTCTTTAATGCAAAAACAACCGCGCCTAATTCCAAATCATGCGTCGTATAATTTTGTTCGTGAATCTTCAATTGTCTAGACGCATAAGCAATCACCTTCGTTCGTTGCATTAATACACAACCGAGACCTTGCTTTGATGCATCACAATAAATCACAAAATCATCATTCCCTTCAGGCAATGACAATATAGGTGCCGTAGTTAGCTTTTTCTTCAATAACTGAAACGCTTTCTCTTGTTCATCATTCCATTCAAATTTCTTCCCTTTATGCGTTAATGCAGTCAAGGGTTTTGCTATTCTGGAAAAGTCTTGGATGAACCTTCTGTAGTAACCAGCTAATCCTAAAAACTGGCGTATGTGTTTCGGAGTTTTCGGGGTTTCCCACTTTTCAACAGTTTCTATCTTTGCCGGATCCACCTTAATACCTTCTTTGTTCACTATGTGACCGAGGAATTGTACTTCTTCCAACCAAAATGCACACTTTGAAAACTTAGCGTACAATTCTTCCTTCCTCAATACTTCTAACACCTTTCTCAAATGTTCACCGTGTTCTTGGTCATTCTTTGAGTAAATAAGTATGTCATCAATGAAAACAATGATAAACTTGTCAAGGTATGGTCCACACGCTCGGTTCATAAGGTCCATGAACACAGCTGGTGCATTAGTTAAACTAAACGGCATGACCATAAACTCGTAATGACCGTAACGTGTTCTGAAAGCAGTCTTTGGAATATCATCTTCTTTCACCCGCATTTGATGATACCCGGAACGTAAGTCAATCTTTGAATAAAAAGACGAGCCTAGTAGTTGATCAAATAAGTCGTCGATTCTCGGTAGTGGGTAGCGGTTCTTGATGGTAAGTTTGTTCAACTCTCGGTAGTCGATACACAACCTGAATGTACCATCTTTCTTCTTGACAAACAAAACAGGAGCTCCCCACGGTGATGTGCTTGGTCGAATGAAACCACGCTCTAAAAGTTCTTGTAATTGGCTTTACAGTTCTTTCATCTCGCTGGGTGCGAGTCTGTAAGGAGCACGAGCTATTGGTGCAGCTCCTGGTACAAGATCTATTTGAAATTCAACGGATCGATGTGGGGGTAATCCAGGTAATTCTATAGGAAATACATCGTGAAATTCTTTTGCAATGGGAACATCATTGATGCTCTTTTCTTCAGTTTGTACTTTCTCGACGTGTGCTAGAATAGCATAGCAACCTTTTCTTATTAGTTTTTGTGCCTTCAAATTACTAATAAGATGTAGCTTCGTGTTGCCCTTTTCTCCGTACACCATTAAGGGTTTTCCTTTTTCTCGTATAATGCGAATTGCATTTTTGTAACAAACGATCTCTGCTTTCACTTCTTTCAACCAGTCCATACCGATTATCACATCAAAACTCCCTAACTCTACTGGTATCAAATCAATCTTAAATGTTTCGCTAACCAGTTTAATTTCTCGATTCTGACATATATTATCTGCTGAAATTAATTTACCATTTGCTAATTCGAGTAAAAATTTACTATCCAAAGGCATCAATGGACAACTTAATTTAGCACAAAAATCTCTACTCATATAGCTTCTATCCGCACCCGAATCAAATAAAACGTAAGCAGATTTATTGTCAATAAGAAACGTACCCGTAACAAGCTCCGGGTCTTCCTGTGCCTCTGCCGCATTAATATTGAAAACTCTTCCGCGGCCTTGTCCATTTGTGTTCTCCTGGTTCGGGCAATTTCTAATAATGTGGCCCGGTTTTCCACATTTATAACAAACTACATTGGCATAACTTGCTCCGACACTACTTGCTCCGCCATTACTCGTTCCGACACCATTTGTTCCTTTCGTTCTATTAACCCCTGGTCCGTAGACCTCACACTTTGCCGCGCTATGACCATTTCTTTTACACTTGTTGCAAAATTTGGTGCAGAACCCCGAGTGATACTTTTCACACCTTTGGCATAGCTGCTTCTGATTGTTGTTGTTGTTGCGGTTATTATTGTTGTTGGGATGATTGTTGTAGTTGTTGTTGTTGTTGTTGTTGGGCCGTTTGTTGTAGTTGCGATTGATGTTGCGATTGTTGGGATAATTGTTGCGATTATTGTTGTAATTGCTGTTGTTGTTGTATTGGTGATTCTTATCACCGTTTTCCTCCCACTTTCTTTTGACTTGCTTCACATTGGCCTCTTCAGCAGTCTGTTCTTTAATTCTTTCTTCAATCTGGTTCACTAGTTTGTGAGCCATTCTACATGCCTGTTGTATAGAGGCGGGCTCGTGTGAACTTATATCTTCTTGGATTCTTTCCGGTAATCCTTTCACAAACGCGTCGATCTTCTCTTCCTCATCTTCGAATGCTCCCGGACACAATAGGCACAATTCTGTGAATCGTCTTTCGTACGTGGTAATATCAAATCCTTGGGTTCGTAACCCTCTAAGTTCTGTCTTGAGCTTATTGACCTCGGTTCTGGGACGGTACTTCTCGTTCATCAAGTGCTTGAATGCTGACCACGGTAGTGCGTACGCATCGTCTTGTCCCACTTGCTCTTGATAGGTATTCCACCATGTTAACGCAGAACCTGTGAAGGTATGCGTAGCGTACTTCACTTTGTCCTCTTCAGTACACTTACTTATGGCAAACACCAATTCGACCTTCTCGGTCCACCGTTTCAATCCGATCGGTCCTTCGGTTCCATCAAATTCCAAAGGTTTGCAGGCAGTGAATTCTTTGTAGGTGCATCCTACACGATTTCCTGTACTGCTAGATCCAAGGTTATTGTTGGTATGTAGCGCAGCCTCTACTGCGGCTATGTTTGAAGCTAGAAAAGTACAGAATTCCTCTTCATTCATATTCATGGTGTGTCGAGTAGTCGGTGCCATTTCCTTCAAAATAGTCAAATGGAACAAGTTAATCATACAGAATATTAAGAGTAGTTAATAGTGTTTCGTAGCATAATATGAACTCATTTATAAAAGCTTTTTCTTCATATTAGCGTTTTATAAGTTTAAATTCGGGTAGTACCTACCCATTAAGTTCATACTTAGTAGCTAATATACAATTCAACTACTACAATTCTATATGAAAAACTGATTATAATAATATTTCGCGTTCAAACTTTTACACAGTATTTTACAAACTTACAATACCGCTTATTTTACATATAGCATGAAATATAGCACACAATAAATTTGATACAAGATGGTTGTGAAGATAATTCTAGCTAGTACACAAGTCGTTCAGCAAAGGCAATAAAGACACGTAATTCATACGTCCAGAAACAAGTCATGCATTCTGGTTTTACTAGGATTACTTCCCATCCTTGGTCTTGTGGAACATAACCTTTATGGCCGTTGATAAGACAGCGTGTTGTAACGTCGTCAAAGGGACGAGGGTTACGTAATGTCCAACAGTCTCGTAACAATCTAAAAACCTCATTTCTTACCCCAATTACCGACTCCGTCACTTGTGGAAACGTTTTGTTTAATAGTTGTAGCCCGATGTTCTTCTTCTCACTTTGGTGAGAAGCGAACATTACTAATCCGTAAGCATAACATGCTTCTTTATGTTGCATGTTAGCCGCTTTTTCTAAATCACGAAGTCCAATATTCAGATATATTGAGTCAAAATAATTTCTTAATCCATTGCGTAAAATAGCATTTGGGTTCCCCGCAATATATGCGTCAAAGTAAACACATCGTAACTTATGGATTTCCCAATGTGATATCCCCCATCTTTTGAACGAAAGCCTTTTATAAACCAAGGCATTCTTGGAACGTTCTTTGAATGTCTTACAAACTGATCTCGCCTTAAATAGTTGTGCCGAAGAATTCTGACCGACTCTAGACAAGATTTCATCAATCATGTCTCCGGGTAGGTCTCTTAAAATATTGGGTTGTCTATCCATTTTGTGTTTTTATACTGTAAAATAGACAAGAGTTAGATTCATAAAAAAATACTTATTAATACAAGCAATTTTTACATATATCATAAAGCATAAGCACACTATATTACATATATTACACCACACGAATACAACTATCTTATTCTGACTCGCTTGTTTCTTCTTCTTCAGTTTTGGTTCATTTTGCCAAGTTTCTAGGGATATATGATGTTCCCCTAATACGAGCCGTCGTTTTCCACATTGGTTTAGAAAAATCTGGTGGTTTAGAGGTTCCCGGGTCATTGTTACAACTTAAGGACTTCGGGGGTTGATGATACATATAAAGTTCATCGGGGTTGGAATTAGATTTCTCTATTTTTATGCCCTTTCCCTTATTATTTTCTTTTGCCTTTTTAAATTCAGTTGGGGTAATTTCTATAACATCATCGGAATTCTCGTCGGAATCCGATTCATCGGAGAATTGGTAATCCTCGCAATATTTTGCTTCCTTAGCGGAAACACCATTGACCATAATTAACCTTGGTCGGTTGGTTGAGGATTTTCTTTTACTTAACCGTTTTATTATTTCCCCCACCGATTCTATTTCTTCATCCGGTTCCGATTCTTCTTCCGGTTCCGATTCTTCTTCCGGTTCTGACTCTTCTTCCGGTTCCTCTTCGGGAACTTGTGAATCAGTCCACGAATCATTCCAATTTACATTTGACTCTTCATTATTATTAGGTGAGTTAATGGGACTTGTTCTAGAGGTAGACATCTATCACATAATATCAAACGCGTTAAGAGATTAATATATCACATAATATTCACATGTTAAAAATATATAGTTTCCAACAAAATTTGTTAAGCAATCATTTTTCAAGTAAACACGGTCGAAGTCCAGACTCACTAATGCATCCTAACAAACTCGATAAGACACACTAATGCAAAATTCTGGTTCTCTAAGACCAACGCTCGGATACCAACTGAAATGTCCCGTTCTTATTGATTAAAAACGTTCCATATTAATTGATTTCGTTGCGAGGTTTTGACCTCTATATGAGACGTTTTTCAAAGACTGCATTAATTTTAAAACAAACCATAACCTTTATTTCATCAATAAAGGTTTAAAAAGCTTTACGTAGATTATCAAATAATGATAATCTAAAATATCCTGTTTACACACGACCATTACATAATGGTTTACAATACAAATATGTTACAACAAAATAAGTTTCTTGAATGCAGTTTTTACACAATTTCATACAAGCATGGACTACAAATCTCGTCTTTATTTAAGTATGCGACAGCGAAAGCTCTTAATAATCACCTGAGAATAAAAATGCTTAAAACGTCAACAAAAATGTTGGTGAGTTATAGGTTTAACCTATATATATCAAATCGTAACAATAGACCACAAGATTTCATATTTCAATACACATCCCATACATACAGATAAAAATCATTCATATGGTGAACACTTGGTAACCGACATTAACAAGATGCATATATAAGAATATCCCCATCATTCCGGGACACCCTTCGGATATGATATAAATTTCGAAGTACTAAAGCATCCGGTACTTTGGATGGGGTTTGTTAGGCCCAATAGATCTATCTTTAGGATTCGCGTCAATTAGGGTGTCTGTTCCCTAATTCTTAGATTACCAGACTTAATAAAAAGGGGCATATTCGATTTCGATAATTCAACCATAGAATGTAGTTTCACGTACTTGTGTCTATTTTGTAAATCATTTATAAAACCTGCATGTATTCTCATCCCAAAAATATTAGATTTTAAAAGTGGGACTATAACTCACTTTCACAGATTTTTACTTCGTCGGTAAGTAAGACTTGGCCACTGGTTGATTCACGAACCTATAACAATATATACATATATATCAAAGTATGTTCAAAATATAGTTACAACACTTTTAATATATTTTGATGTTTTAAGTTTATTAAGTCAGCTGTCCTCGTTAGTAACCTACAACTAGTTGTCCACAGTTAGATGTACAGAAATAAATCGATAAATATTATCTTGAATCAATCCACGACCCAGTGTATACGTATCTCAGTATTGATCACAACTCAAACTATATATATTTTGGAATCAACCTCAACCCTGTATAGCTAACTCCAACATTCACATATAGAGTGTCTATGGTTGTTCCGAAATATATATAGATGTGTCGACATGATAGGTCGAAACATTGTATACGTGTCTATGGTATCTCAAGATTACATAATATACAATACAAGTTGATTAAGTTATGGTTGGAATAGATTTGTTACCAATTTTCGCGTAGCTAAAATGAGAAAAATTATCCAATCTTGTTTTACCCATAACTTCTTCATTTTAAATCCGTTTTGAGTGAATCAAATTGCTATGGTTTCATATTGAACTCTATTATATGAATCTAAACAGAAAAAGTATAGGTTTATTGTCGGAAAAATAAGTTACAAGTCGTTTTTGTAAAGGTAGTCATTTCAGTCGAAAGAACGACGTCTAGATGACCATTTTAGAAAACATACTTCCACTTTGAGTTTAACCATAATTTTTGGATATAGTTTCATGTTATAATAAAAATCATTTTCTCAGAATAACAACTTTTAAATCAAAGTTTATCATAGTTTTTAATTAACTAACCCAAAACAGCTCGCGGTGTTACTACGACGGCGTAAATCCGGTTTTACGGTGTTTTCGTGTTTCCAGGTTTTAAATCATTAAGTTAGCATATCATATAGATATAGAACATGTGTTTAGTTGATTTTAAAAGTTAAGTTAGAAGGATTAACTTTTGTTTGCGAACAAGTTTAGAATTAACTAAACTATGTTCTAGTGATTACAAGTTTAAACCTTCGAATAAGATAGCTTTATATGTATGAATCGAATGATGTTATGAACATCATTACTACCTTAAGTTCCTTGGATAAACCTACTGGAAAAGAGAAAAATGGATCTAGCTTCAACGGATCCTTGGATGGCTCGAAGTTCTTGAAGCAGAATCATGACACGAAAACAAGTTCAAGTAAGATCATCACTTGAAATAAGATTGTTATAGTTATAGAAATTGAACCAAAGTTTGAATATGATTATTACCTTGTATTAGAATGATAACCTACTGTAAGAAACAAAGATTTCTTGAGGTTGGATGATCACCTTACAAGATTGGAAGTGAGCTACCAAACTTGAAAGTATTCTTGATTTTATGTAACTAGAACTTGTAGAATTTATGAAGAACACTTAGAACTTGAAGATAGAACTTGAGAGAGATCAATTAGATGAATAAAATTGAAGAATGAAAGTGTTTGTGAAATGTCCCGTTCTTATTGATTAAAAACGTTCCATATTAATTGATTTCGTTGCGAGGTTTTGACCTCTATATGAGACGTTTTTCAAAGACTGCATTCATTTTTAAAACAAACCATAACCTTTATTTCATAAATAAAGGTTTAAAAAGCTTTACGTAGATTATCAAATAATGATAATCTAAAATATCCTGTTTACACACGACCATTACATAATGGTTTACAATACAAATATGTTACATCGAAATCAGTTTCTTGAATGCAGTTTTTACACAATATCATACAAACATGGACTCCAAATCTTGTCCTTATCTTAGTATGCAACAGCGGAAGCTCTTAATATTCACCTGAGAATAAACATGCTTTAAACGTCAACAAAAATGTTGGTGAGTTATAGGTTTAACCTATATATATCAAATCGTAACAATAGACCACAAGATTTCATATTTCAATACACATCCCATACATAGAGATAAAAATCATTCATATGGTGAACACCTGGTAACCGACAATAACAAGATGCATATATAAGAATATCCCCATCATTCCGGGACACCCTTCGGATATGATATAAATTTCGAAGTACTAAAGCATCCGGTACTTTGGATGGGGTTTGTTAGGCCCAATAGATCTATCTTTAGGATTCGCGTCAATTAGGGTGTCTGTTCCCTAATTCTTAGATTACCAGACTTAATAAAAAGGGGCATATTCGATTTCGATAATTCAACCATAGAATGTAGTTTCACGTACTTGTGTCTATTTTGTAAATCATTTATAAAACCTGCATGTATTCTCATCCCAAAAATATTAGATTTTAAAAGTGGGACTATAACTCACTTTCACAGATTTTTACTTCGTCGGGAAGTAAGACTTGGCCACTGGTTGATTCACGAACCTATAACAATATATACATATATATCAAAGTATGTTTAAAATATATTTACAACACTTTTAATATATTTTGATGTTTTAAGTTTATTAAGTCAGCTGTCCTCGTTAGTAACCTACAACTAGTTGTCCACAGTTAGATGTACAGAAATAAATCGATAAATATTATCTTGAATCAATCCACGACCCAGTGTATACGTATCTCAGTATTGATCACAACTCAAACTATATATATTTTGGAATCAACCTCAACCCTGTATAGCTAACTCCAACATTCACATATAGAGTGTCTATGGTTGTTCCGAAATATATATAGATGTGTCGACATGATAGGTCGAAACATTGTATACGTGTCTATGGTATCTCAAGATTACATAATATACAACACAAGTTGATTAAGTTATGGTTGGAATAGATTTGTTACCAATTTTCACGTAGCTAAAATGAGAAAAATTATCCAATCTTGTTTTACCCATAACTTCTTCATTTTAAATCCGTTTTGAGTGAATCAAATTGCTATGGTTTCATATTGAACTCTATTTTATGAATCTAAACAAAAAAAGTATAGGTTTTTAGTCGGAAAAATAAGTTACAAGTCGTTTTTGTAAAGGTAGTCATTTCAGTCGAAAGAACGACGTCTAGATGACCATTTTAGAAAACATACTTCCACTTTGAGTTTAATCATAATTTTTGGATATAGTTTCATGTTCATAATAAAAATCATTTTCTCAGAATAACAACTTTAAAATCAAAGTTTATCATAGTTTTTAATTAACTAACCCAAAACAGCCCGCGGTGTTACTACGACGGCTTAAATCCGATTTTACGGTGTTTTTCGTGTTTCCAGGTTTTAAATCATTAAGTTAGCATATCATATAGATATAGAACATGTGTTTAGTTGATTTTAAAAGTCAAGTTAGAAGGATTAACTTTTGTTTGCGAACAAGTTTAGAATTAACTAAACTATGTTCTAGTGATTACAAGTTTAAACCTTCGAATAAGATAGCTTTATATGTATGAATCGAATGATGTTATGAATATCATTACTACCTTAAGTTCCTTGGATGAACCTACTGGAAAAGAGAAAAATGGATCTAGCTTCAATGGATCCTTGGATGGCTCAAAGTTCTTGAAGCAAAATCATGACACGAAAACAAGTTCAAGTAAGATCATCACTTGAAATAAGATTGTTATAGTTATATAAATTGAACCAAAGTTTGAATATGATTATTACCTTGTATTAGAATGATAACCTACTGTAAGAAACAAAGATTTCTTGAGGTTGGATGATCACCTTACAAGATTGGAAGTGAGCTAGCAAACTTGAAAGTATTCTTGATTTTATGAAACTAGAACTTTTGGAATTTATGAAGAACACTTAGAACTTGAAGATAGAACTTGAGAGAGATCAATTAGATGAAGAAAATTGAAGAATGAAAGTGTTTGTAGGTGTTTTTGGTCGTTGGTGTATGGATTAGATATAAAGGATATGTAATTTTGTTTTCATGTAAATAAGTCATGAATGATTACTCATATTTTTGTAATTTTATGAGATATTTCATGCTAGTTGCCAAATGATGGTTCCCACATGTGTTAGGTGACTCACATGGGCTGCTAAGAGCTGATCATTGGAGTGTATATACCAATAGTACATACATCTAAAAGCTGTGTATTGTACGAGTACGAATACGGGTGCATACGAGTAAAATTGTTGATGAAACTGAACGAGGATGTAATTGTAAGCATTTTTGTTAAGTAGAAGTATTTTGATAAGTGTATTGAAGTCTTTCAAAAGTGTATAAATACATATTAAAACACTACATGTATATACATTTTAACTGAGTCGTTAAGTCATCGTTAGTCGTTACATGTAAGTGTTGTTTTGAAACCTTTAGGTTAACGATCTTGTTAAATGTTGTTAACCCAATGTTTATAATATCAAATGAGATTTTAAATTATTATATTATCATGATATTATCATGTATGAATATATCTTAATATGATATATATACATTAAATGTCTTTACAACGATAATCGTTACATATATGTCTCGTTTAAAAATCATTAAGTTAGTAGTCTTGTTTTTACATATGTAGTTCATTGTTAATATACTTAATGATATGTTTACTTATCATAGTATCATGTTAACTATATATATATCCATATATATGTCATCATATAGTTTTTACAAGTTTTAACGTTCGTGAATCACCGGTCAACTTGGGTGGTCAATTGTCTATATGAAACATATTTCAATTAATCAAGTCTTAACAAGTTTGATTGCTTAACATGTTGGAAACATTTAATCATGTAAACATCAATCTCAATTAATATATATAAACATGGAAAAGTTCGGGTCACTACAGTACCTACCCGTTAAATAAATTTCGTCCCGAAATTTTAAGCTGTTGAAGGTGTTGACGAATCTTCTGGAAATAGATGCGGGTATTTCTTCTTCATCTGATCTTCACGCTCCCAGGTGAACTCGGGTCCTCTACGAGCATTTCATCGAACCTTAACAATTGGTATCTTGTTTTGCTTAAGTCTTTTAACCTCACGATCCATTATTTCGACGGGTTCTTCGATGAATTGGAGTTTTTCGTTGATTTGGATTTCATCTAACGGAATAGTGAGATCTTCTTTAGCAAAACATTTCTTTAAATTCGAGACGTGGAAAGTGTTATGTACAGCCGCGAGTTGTTGAGGTAACTCAAGTCGGTAAGCTACTGGTCCGACACGATCAATAATCTTGAATGGTCCAATATACCTTGGATTTAATTTCCCTCGTTTACCAAATCGAACAACGCCTTTCCAAGGTGAAACTTTAAGCATGACCATCTCTCCAATTTCAAATTCTATATCTTTTCTTTTAATGTCAGCGTAGCTCTTTTGTCGACTTTGGGCGGTTTTCAACCGTTGTTGAATTTGGATGATCTTCTCTGTAGTTTCTTGTATAATCTCTGGACCCGTAATCTGTCTATCCCCCACTTCACTCCAACAAATCGGAGACCTGCACTTTCTACCATAAAGTGCTTCAAACGGCGCCATCTCAATGCTTGAATGGTAGCTGTTGTTGTAGGAAAATTCTGCTAACGGTAGATGTCGATCCCAACTGTTTCCGAAATCAATAACACATGCTCGTAGCATGTCTTCAAGCGTTTGTATCGTCCTTTCGCTCTGCCCATCAGTTTGTGGATGATAGGCAGTACTCATGTCTAGACGAGTTCCTAATGCTTGCTGTAATGTCTGCCAGAATCTTGAAATAAATCTGCCATCCCTATCAGAGATAATAGAGATTGGTATTCCATGTCTGGAGACGACTTCCTTCAAATACAGTCGTGCTAACTTCTCCATCTTGTCATCTTCTCTTATTGGCAGGAAGTGTGCTGATTTGGTGAGACGATCAACTATTACCCAAATAGTATCAAAACCACTTGCAGTCCTTGGCAATTTAGTGATGAAATCCATGGTAATGTTTTCCCATTTCCATTCTGGGATTTCGGGTTGTTGAAGTAGACCTGATGGTTTCTGATGCTCAGCTTTGACCTTAGAACACGTCAAACATTCTCCTACGTATTTAGCAACATCGGCTTTCATACCCGGCCACCAAAAATGTTTCTTGAGATCCTTGTACATCTTCCCCGTTCCAGGATGTATTGAGTATCTGGTTTTATGAGCTTCTCTAAGTACCATTTCTCTCATATCTCCAAATTTTGGTACCCAAATCCTTTCAGCCCTATACCGGGTTCCGTCTTCCCGAATATTAAGATGCTTCTCCGATCCTTTGGGTATTTCATCCTTTAAATTTCCCTCTTTTAAAACTCCTTGTTGCGCCTCCTTTATTTGAGTAGTAAGGTTATTATGAATCATTATATTCATAGATTTTACTCGAATGGGTTCTCTGTCCTTCCTGCTCAAGGCATCGGCTACCACATTTGCCTTCCCCGGGTGGTAACGAATCTCAAAGTCGTAATCATTCAATAATTCAATCCACCTACGCTGCCTCATATTCAGTTGTTTCTGATTAAATATGTGTTGAAGACTTTTGTGGTCGGTATATATAATACTTTTGACCCCATATAAGTAGTGCCTCCAAGTCTTTAATGCAAAAACAACCGCGCCTAATTCCAAATCATGCGTCGTATAATTTTGTTCGTGAATCTTCAATTGTCTAGACGCATAAGCAATCACCTTCGTTCGTTGCATTAATACACAACCGAGACCTTGCTTTGATGCGTCACAATAAATCACAAAATCATCATTCCCTTCAGGCAATGACAATATAGGTGCCGTAGTTAGCTTTTTCTTCAATAACTGAAACGCTTTCTCTTGTTCATCATTCCATTCAAATTTCTTCCCTTTATGCGTTAATGCAGTCAAGGGTTTTGCTATTCTGGAAAAGTCTTGGATGAACCTTCTGTAGTAACCAGCTAGTCCTAAAAACTGGCGTATGTGTTTCGGAGTTTTCGGGGTTTCCCACTTTTCAACAGTTTCTATCTTTGTCGGATCCACCTTAATACCTTCTTTGTTCACTATGTGACCGAGGAATTGAACTTCTTCCAACCAAAATGCACACTTTGAAAACTTAGCGTACAATTCTTCCTTTCTCAATACTTCTAACACCTTTCTCAAATGTTCACCGTGTTCTTGGTCATTCTTTGAGTAAATAAGTATGTCATCAATGAAAACAATGACAAACTTGTCAAGGTATGGTCCACACACTCGGTTCATAAGGTCCATGAACACAGCTGGTGCATTAGTTAAACCAAACGGCATGACCATAAACTCGTAATGACCGTAACGTGTTCTGAAAGCAGTCTTTGGAATATCATCTTCTTTCACCCGCATTTGATGATACCCAGAACGTAAGTCAATCTTTGAATAAACAGACGAGCCTTGTAGTTGATCAAATAAGTCGTCGATTCTCGGTAGTGGGTAGCGGTTCTTGATGGTAAGTTTGTTCAACTCTCGGTAGTCGATACACAACCTGAATGTACCATCTTTCTTCTTGACAAACAAAACAGGAGCTCCCCACGGTGATGTGCTTGGTCGAATGAAACCACGCTCTAAAAGTTCTTGTAATTGGCTTTGCAGTTCTTTCATCTCGCTGGGTGCGAGTCTATAAGGAGCACGAGCTATTGGTGCAGCTCCTGGTACAAGATCTATTTGAAATTCAACGGATCGATGTGGGGGTAATCCCGGTAATTCTTTCAGAAATACATCGGGAAATTCTTTTGCAATGGGAACATCATTGATGCTCTTTTCATCAGTTTGTACTTTCTCGACGTGTGCTAGAACAGCATAGCAACCTTTTCTTATTAGTTTTTGTGCCTTCAAATTACTAATAAGATGTAGCTTCGTGTTGCCCTTTTCTCCGTACACCATTAAGGGTTTTCCTTTTTCTCGTATAATGCGAATTGCATTTTTGTAACAAACGATCTCCGCTTTCACTTCTTTCAACCAGTCCATACCGATTATCACATCAAAACTCCCTAACTCTACTGGTATCAAATCAATCTTAAATGTTTTGCTAACCAGTTTAATTTCTTGATTCCGACATATATTATCTGCTGAAATTAATTTACCATTTGCTAATTCGAGTAAAAATTTACTATCCAAAGGCGTCAATGGACAACTTAATTTAGCACAAAAATCTCTACTCATATAGCTTCTATCCGCACCCGAATCAAATAAAACGTAAGCAGATTTATTGTCAATAAGAAACGTACCCGTAACAAGCTCCGGGTCTTCCTGTGCCTCTGCCGCATTAATATTGAAAACTCTTCCACGGCCTTGTCCATTCGTGTTCTCCTGGTTCGGGCAATTTCTAATAATGTGGCCCGGTTTTCCACATTTATAACAAACTACATTGGCATAACTTGCTCCGACACTACTTGCTCCGCCATTACTCATTCCGACACCATTTGTTCCTTTCGTTCTATTAACCCCTGGTCCGTAGACCTCACACCTCGCCGCGCTATGACCATTTCTTTTACACTTGTTGCAAAATTTGGTGCAGAATCCCGAGTGATTCTTTTCACACCTTTGGCATAGCTGCTTCTGATTGTTGTTGTTGTTGCGGTTATTATTGTGGTTGGGATGATTGTTGTAGTTGCTGTTGTTGTTGTTGTTGGGCCGTTTGTTGTAGTTGCGATTGATGTTGCGATTGTTGGGATAATTGTTGCGATTATTGTTGTAATTGCTGTTGTTGTTGTATTGGTGATTCTTATCACCGTTTTCCTCCCACTTTCTTTTGACTTGCTTCACATTGGCCTCTTCAGCAGTCTGTTCTTTAATTCTTTCTTCAATCTGGTTCACGAGTTTGTGAGCCATTCTACATGCCTGTTGTATGGAGGCGGGCTCGTGTGAACTTATATCTTCTTGGATTCTTTCCGGTAATCCTTTCACAAACGCGTCGATCTTCTCTTCCTCATCTTCGAATGCTCCCGGACACAATAGGCACAATTCTGTGAATCGTCTTTCGTACGTGGTAATATCAAATCCTTGGGTTCGTAACCCTCTAAGTTCTGTCTTGAGCTTATTGACCTCGGTTCTGGGACGGTACTTCTCGTTCATCAAGTGCTTGAATGCTGACCACGGTAGTGCGTACGCATCGTCTTGTCCTACTTGCTCTAGATAGGTATTCCACCATGTTAACGCAGAACCTGTGAAGGTATGCGTAGCGTACTTTACTTTGTCCTCTTCAGTACACTTACTTATGGCAAACACCGATTCGACCTTCTCGGTCCACCGTTTCAATCCGATCGGTCCTTCGGTTCCATCAAATTCCAAAGGTTTGCAGGCAGTGAATTCTTTGTAGGTGCATCCTACACGATTTCCTGTACTGCTATATCCAAGGTTATTGTTGGTATGTAGCGCAGCCTGTACTGCGGCTATGTTTGAAGCTAGAAAAGTACGGAATTCCTCTTCATTCATATTCACGGTGTGTCGAGTAGTCGGTGCCATTTCCTTCAAAATAGTTAAATGGAACAAGTTAATCATACAGAATATTAAGAGTAGTTAATAGTATTTCGTAGCATAATATGAACTCATTTATAAAAGCTTTTTCTTCATATTAGCGTTTTATAAGTTTAAATTCGGGTAGTACCTACCCGTTAAGTTCATACTTAGTAGCTAATATACAATTCAACTACTACAATTCTATATGAAAAACTGATTATAATAATATTTCGCGTTCAAACTTTTATACAATATTTTACAAACTTACAATACCGCTTATTTTACATAAAGCATGAAATATAGCACACAATAACTTTGATACAAGATAGTTGTGAAGATAATTCTAGCTAGTACACAAGTCGTTCAGCAAAGGCAATAAAGACACGTAATTCATACGTCCAGAAACAAGTCATGCATTCTGGTTTTACTAGGACTACTTCCCATCCTTGGTCTTGTGCAACATAACCGTTATGGCCGTTGATAAGACAGCGTGTTGTAACGTCGTCAAAGGGACGAGGGTTACGTAATGTCCAACAGTCCCGTAATAATCTAAAAACCTCATTTCTTACCCCAATTACCGACTCCGTCACTTGTGGAAACGTTTTGTTTAATAGTTGTAGCCCGATGTTCTTGTTCTCACTTTGGTGAGAAGCGAACATTACTAATCCGTAAGCATAACATGCTTCTTTATGTTGCATGTTAGCCGCTTTTTCTAAATCACGAAGTCCAATATTCGGATATATTGAGTCAAAATAATTTCTTAACCCGTTGCGTAAAATAGCATTTGGGTTCCCCGCAATATATGCGTCAAAGTAAACACATCGTAACTTATGGGTTTCCCAATGTGATATCCCCCATCTTTCAAACGAAAGTCTCTTATAAACCAAGACATTCTTGGAACGTTCTTCGAATGTCTTACAAACTGATCTCGCCTTAAATAGTTGTGCCGAGGAATTCTGGCCGACTCTAGACAAGATTTCATCAATCATGTCTCCGGGTAGGTCTCTTAAAATATTGGGTTGTCTATCCATTTTGTGTTTTTAAACTGTAAAATAGACAAGAGTTAGATTCATAAAAAAATACTTATTAATACAAGCAATTTTTACATATATCATAAAGCATACGAACACTATATTACATATATTACACCACACGAATACAACTATCTTATTCCGACTCGCTCGTTTCTTCTTCTTCGGTTTTGGTTCGTTTTGCCAAGTTTCTAGGGATATATGATGTTCCCCTAATACGAGCCGTCGTGATCCACATTGGTTTAGAAAAACCTGGTGGTTTAGAGGTTCCCGGGTCATTGTTACAACTTAAGGACTTCGGGGGTTGACGATACATATAAAGTTCATCGGGGTTGGAATTAGATTTCTCTATTTTTATGCCCTTTCCCTTATTATTTTCTTTTGCCTTTTTAAATTCAGTTGGGGTAATTTCTATAACATCATCGGAATTCTCGTCGGAATCCGATTCATCGGAGAATTGGTAATCCTCCCAATATTTTGCTTCCTTGGCGGAAACACCATTGACCATAATTAACCTTGGTCGGTTGGTTGAGGATTTTCTTTTACTTAACCGTTTTATTATTTCCCCCACCGGTTCTATTTCTTCATCCGGTTCCGATTCTTCTTCCGGTTCCGACTCTTCTTCCGGTTCCGACTCTTCTTCCGGTTCCTCTTCGGGAACTTGTGAATCAGTCCACGAATCATTCCAATTTACATTTGACTCTTCATTATTATTAGGTGAGTCAATGGGACTTGTTCTAGAGGTAGACATCTATCACATAATATCAAACGCGTTAAGAGATTAATATATCACATAATATTCACATGTTAAAAATATATAGTTTCCAACAAAATTTGTTAAGCAATCATTTTTCAAGTAAACACGGTCGAAGTCCAGACTCACTAATGCATCCTAACAAACTCGATAAGACACACTAATGAAAAATTCTGGTTCTCTAAGACCAACGCTCGGATACCAACTGAAATGTCCCGTTCTTATTGATTAAAAACGTTCCATATTAATTGATTTCGTTGCGAGGTTTTGACCTCTATATGAGACGTTTTTCAAAGACTGCATTCATTTTTAAAACAAACCATAACCTTTATTTCATAAATAAAGGTTTAAAAAGCTTTACGTAGATTATCAAATAATGATAATCTAAAATATCCTGTTTACACACGACCATTACATAATGGTTTACAATACAAATATGTTACATCGAAATCAGTTTCTTGAATGCAGTTTTTACACAATATCATACAAACATGGACTCCAAATCTTGTCCTTATCTTAGTATGCAACAGCGGAAGCTCTTAATATTCACCTGAGAATAAACATGCTTTAAACGTCAACAAAAATGTTGGTGAGTTATAGGTTTAACCTATATATATCAAATCGTAACAATAGACCACAAGATTTCATATTTCAATACACATCCCATACATAGAGATAAAAATCATTCATATGGTGAACACCTGGTAACCGACAATAACAAGATGCATATATAAGAATATCCCCATCATTCCGGGACACCCTTCGGATATGATATAAATTTCGAAGTACTAAAGCATCCGGTACTTTGGATGGGGTTTGTTAGGCCCAATAGATCTATCTTTAGGATTCGCGTCAATTAGGGTGTCTGTTCCCTAATTCTTAGATTACCAGACTTAATAAAAAGGGGCATATTCGATTTCGATAATTCAACCATAGAATGTAGTTTCACGTACTTGTGTCTATTTTGTAAATCATTTATAAAACCTGCATGTATTCTCATCCCAAAAATATTAGATTTTAAAAGTGGGACTATAACTCACTTTCACAGATTTTTACTTCGTCGGGAAGTAAGACTTGGCCACTGGTTGATTCACGAACCTATAACAATATATACATATATATCAAAGTATGTTTAAAATATATTTACAACACTTTTAATATATTTTGATGTTTTAAGTTTATTAAGTCAGCTGTCCTCGTTAGTAACCTACAACTAGTTGTCCACAGTTAGATGTACAGAAATAAATCGATAAATATTATCTTGAATCAATCCACGACCCAGTGTATACGTATCTCAGTATTGATCACAACTCAAACTATATATATTTTGGAATCAACCTCAACCCTGTATAGCTAACTCCAACATTCACATATAGAGTGTCTATGGTTGTTCCGAAATATATATAGATGTGTCGACATGATAGGTCGAAACATTGTATACGTGTCTATGGTATCTCAAGATTACATAATATACAACACAAGTTGATTAAGTTATGGTTGGAATAGATTTGTTACCAATTTTCACGTAGCTAAAATGAGAAAAATTATCCAATCTTGTTTTACCCATAACTTCTTCATTTTAAATCCGTTTTGAGTGAATCAAATTGCTATGGTTTCATATTGAACTCTATTTTATGAATCTAAACAAAAAAAGTATAGGTTTTTAGTCGGAAAAATAAGTTACAAGTCGTTTTTGTAAAGGTAGTCATTTCAGTCGAAAGAACGACGTCTAGATGACCATTTTAGAAAACATACTTCCACTTTGAGTTTAATCATAATTTTTGGATATAGTTTCATGTTCATAATAAAAATCATTTTCTCAGAATAACAACTTTAAAATCAAAGTTTATCATAGTTTTTAATTAACTAACCCAAAACAGCCCGCGGTGTTACTACGACGGCTTAAATCCGATTTTACGGTGTTTTTCGTGTTTCCAGGTTTTAAATCATTAAGTTAGCATATCATATAGATATAGAACATGTGTTTAGTTGATTTTAAAAGTCAAGTTAGAAGGATTAACTTTTGTTTGCGAACAAGTTTAGAATTAACTAAACTATGTTCTAGTGATTACAAGTTTAAACCTTCGAATAAGATAGCTTTATATGTATGAATCGAATGATGTTATGAATATCATTACTACCTTAAGTTCCTTGGATGAACCTACTGGAAAAGAGAAAAATGGATCTAGCTTCAATGGATCCTTGGATGGCTCAAAGTTCTTGAAGCAAAATCATGACACGAAAACAAGTTCAAGTAAGATCATCACTTGAAATAAGATTGTTATAGTTATATAAATTGAACCAAAGTTTGAATATGATTATTACCTTGTATTAGAATGATAACCTACTGTAAGAAACAAAGATTTCTTGAGGTTGGATGATCACCTTACAAGATTGGAAGTGAGCTAGCAAACTTGAAAGTATTCTTGATTTTATGAAACTAGAACTTTTGGAATTTATGAAGAACACTTAGAACTTGAAGATAGAACTTGAGAGAGATCAATTAGATGAAGAAAATTGAAGAATGAAAGTGTTTGTAGGTGTTTTTGGTCGTTGGTGTATGGATTAGATATAAAGGATATGTAATTTTGTTTTCATGTAAATAAGTCATGAATGATTACTCATATTTTTGTAATTTTATGAGATATTTCATGCTAGTTGCCAAATGATGGTTCCCACATGTGTTAGGTGACTCACATGGGCTGCTAAGAGCTGATCATTGGAGTGTATATACCAATAGTACATACATCTAAAAGCTGTGTATTGTACGAGTACGAATACGGGTGCATACGAGTAAAATTGTTGATGAAACTGAACGAGGATGTAATTGTAAGCATTTTTGTTAAGTAGAAGTATTTTGATAAGTGTATTGAAGTCTTTCAAAAGTGTATAAATACATATTAAAACACTACATGTATATACATTTTAACTGAGTCGTTAAGTCATCGTTAGTCGTTACATGTAAGTGTTGTTTTGAAACCTTTAGGTTAACGATCTTGTTAAATGTTGTTAACCCAATGTTTATAATATCAAATGAGATTTTAAATTATTATATTATCATGATATTATCATGTATGAATATATCTTAATATGATATATATACATTAAATGTCTTTACAACGATAATCGTTACATATATGTCTCGTTTAAAAATCATTAAGTTAGTAGTCTTGTTTTTACATATGTAGTTCATTGTTAATATACTTAATGATATGTTTACTTATCATAGTATCATGTTAACTATATATATATCCATATATATGTCATCATATAGTTTTTACAAGTTTTAACGTTCGTGAATCACCGGTCAACTTGGGTGGTCAATTGTCTATATGAAACATATTTCAATTAATCAAGTCTTAACAAGTTTGATTGCTTAACATGTTGGAAACATTTAATCATGTAAACATCAATCTCAATTAATATATATAAACATGGAAAAGTTCGGGTCACTACAGTTTGTAGGTGTTTTTGGTCGTTGGTGTATGGATTAGATATAAAGGATATGTAATTTTGTTTTCATGTAAATAAGTCATGAATGATTACTCATATTTTTGTAATTTTATGAGATATTTCATGCTAGTTGCCAAATGATGGTTCCCACATGTGTTAGGTGATTCACATGGGCTGCTAAGAGCTGATCATTGGAGTGTATATACCAATAGTATATACATCTAAAAGCTGTGTATTGTACGAGTATGAATACGGGTGCATACGAGTAGAATTGTTGATGAAACTGAACGAGGATGTAATTGTAAGCATTTTTGTTAAGTAGAAGTATTTTGATAAGTGTATTGAAGTCTTTCAAAAGTGTATAAATACATATTAAAACACTTGTAATGACCCGGACTTTTTCGATCAATCTATACTCATAAGATTAATATTTACATAAATTAAACTTACCAACATGATAAGCAATCCAAATTGTTGAGACTTATGTTTTTGAAATGAGTTTTACACAACGTTTGACCGTCTAGTTTGACCGATGATATCACGAACTATATAACATATGATAATTATACGTTTGTGTATATATATGTATATATACATATTTAACATGATCTAAGGATGTTTTAATATCTCATTTTGTATTAATAACAATAAGATATAAGTATATTTTGAAACTACTAACTTAAGTTTTCAAAACGATAACCATACGTAACGTTATTTGACATAAATACTTATAACATATAATGTTTATACATATATCGTATATGTAATGTATTTAATCACTTTTAAAGACTTAAATACATAAAACAATATAAGTATATTCACAAAAGATAGCTATATTTGAATTCTCATTCCATTTTTCACAAGATTTTCTATACGTATATCTAGAGTATATGTACTCGTATCATACCTAGCTTCTATACGTATTTACTATTGGTATATACACATCAAATCACCACCAACCAGCCCTTGTTCATGCCTTATGTATAAGGTAACTCTCTTGTTCATGCCTTATGTATAAGGTAACTACTTTTGATGTTTAGTATGACTAATTACATAAAAATACAACATGAAATTTTGTCCATGTTTTTCCATTAATCATGTTTTTATGGCCTTAAATACATCTTCCATTTTCAAATTTTATTACCTCATTTCTTTAACCAAAAACACACTCTTAAGAAACTCCATAACCATTCAGCTAGTATCCATGAAGATCTAGTCATAAAAATATCACTTAAACACCATAAGAAAAATCTTACAAAAACACTTCAAGAATCCTTTCATGAACACAAGTTTACTTCCAATCTTTCATCCAACTCCATCACTCTTTTGGTTCTAGATTTTTACTTCTCTTTTATAGCAATCTTGTCCAAGTAACTTGAGGTAGTAACTTTGTTCATAACCTTATTCGATTCACATATATATAGCTATCTTATTTTATGGTATAAAATTTTAACAACAAGAACATAGTTTGAATGTTTTCAAACTTGTTTGCAAACTAAATAGATCCTTCTAACTTAACTTTTAAAATACTTCAATACATGTAATATATCATAAATATATGCTAATTTAACAAGGTATAACTTGGTTTTTCAAAGAACACCTTAAAAACTGTTTTTACAACGTCGGAGTGCAACCGGGGGCGGTTTTGGGTTGGATAATTAAAAACCATCTTAAACTTTGAATTGGAGGTTTATTTTCTGGAAAAATGATTTTTACTATGAATATGATAACACTTAAAAATTTCATGATTTAACTCAAAGTATAAGTATTTTTAGAAAAATAATCATTTAAGGTTGTTTACATGATGGAAAATGATTAACTTCATAAGTTTCACTAAAGTTTGACCTATGACCTGTGATCTCGAATACAAACTAAGGTATTTACAGTTCATAGTCTTAAATAGGGACTCGATCCAAGGAAGTGGCAAGTTGAATCAACGAAAACGGAGTTGTAACGAAGAAACTATGACCAAAACGAGATCGGATATCTAAGACTAGTTTAGCTACGAAAATAATTGGAGAAAATTAAATAAATCACATCTTTTTAAAATAACATGATATTTTATATATATGTACTCATAATTTAATTTTATATGGTTCAGGATCACCCGTAAACAATACGAGAAGATTAATCATAAGATCCCATGATTGTACGCAACACGTCATTTGACAACACCGGTACTTTATGTACGCAACACGTCATTTGACAACACCGGTACCGTGGGTCAAGATTAATCTCGACCAATACATATACGATGGGGGTTTTTATTTATTTCATTGGGGGTTTATTAAACACCTAAAAATGAACCATTAAAATTGAATTACTAACATCGGACTGCTAACTACGGACTAAGAAATTATTAAAAGTATTAAAAGTATAATAAGTATATATATATGTGACGATTGTTTTAAAAAGAAAAGGTATTGATATATTATATATGGATAGGTTCGTGATATCAATCGGAGACCAAGTCGAAATTACATATCTTCAAGACAAAAGTGAGTATATAGTCCCACTTTTAAACTCTAAGTATTTCGGGATGAGAATACATGTATTTTATGTTTTACGTTATGGACACAAGTAATTGAAAAATATATTCTACTTTGAGTTGTACCACTGGCATACTTTCCTGTAGCTTGGTAACTATTATTTACAGCGGTATTGTAAACGCGAATCCTGTTGATAGATCTATCGGGCCTGACAACCCCAACCGGACTGGACGACCAGTATTCAACGGTTGCACAGTACTTCGTTTCGTGACTACACTTGGTACGGTGTAGTAAGATTTCATAATAAAGGGAATATGCGACGTGATTAAATGTTAAGTATGGTTACCAAGTGCTCAACCACTTAGAATATTTTTATATATGAAATCTTGTGGTCTATATATATATTGCTGCCGGCATTAAACCTATATCTCACCAACTTTATGTTGACGTTTTAAGCATGTTCATTCTCAGGTGATAATTAGAAGCTTCCGCTGCAACATGTTGAATTTAAACAAGATCTTGAGTATGCATATTTGTGTCAAAAATAAAACTGCATATCGGAGGATTTGTAATGTAAAATATGCTAGAAATCGTATTGTTATCATCACATGTAAAGTTTGTAAGTCTAAGATTATCGCTAAACGATAATCATCTTTTTATTGTCTAAAGCTTGTATTAAAATAAGAGTTATGGTTTGTAATGTAAAATAAATGCAGTTGTTCTTTTAAAAATGTTGCATATAGAGGTCAATACCTCGCAATGAAATCATACGTTATCTAACTCGTTCTTATGGTTAAGGACGGGTTATGACATGTGGTATCAGAGCGGTGGTCTTAGCGAACCAGGTTTGCATTAGTGTGTCTAACGGATAAGTCGTTAGGATACATTAGTAAGTCTGGACTTTGACCGGGTCTGATTTAAAAACCATTGCTTATCATTGTTGGTTAAAATTTATATGTAAATATTATGTAGTACTAATGGGTTAGTTGTTGTGTGATAGATGTCGGGCTCAAAACTTGTTATCACATTCAGCGATTCCGAACCAGAATCTTCAGATGGTGTTCCAGTCATTAACCTATCCGATGATGAAAATAATATCTTTGGGGAAGACTCACAAATTCCGGATGAACCGACTATAGAGAACCCGGAAAGTGAACCCGAGGAGGAAAGTGAACCCGAGGAGGAAAGTGAACCCGAGGAGGAAAGTGAACCCGAGGAAGAAATACAGGAAATTACGAAAGACAAGTTCGAATTAGGAAAGAAACGAAAGGCTAATGAACTAGAAAATTCAAATCCCGAATTTAGTGAGGATGATGTGGCACCAACTCCACTAAACACTACCACCCCTATTCCCGCTATACCTATTCGTTCTATCCCGGCATCCAGTTCTTCAGCCCCACCGCCAAAATATAGGCAGACAGCTAGGATAAGCGTTAGGCCATTCCTTGAACCTAAACGTCCTAGAAAATAGACCAAACGATGCGCTGCCGTATTAAACCATGGGATCATATAATGTTTTGTATAATATTATTAGTGTGGTTTGCTTAATGTTTGATGTAAGATAAGCATATGTAAAATAGTGAAGTATGAAATGCAATAATTTTCCATGGTTAAGTATTATTTAGATGGTAGTAATTGGTTCTGTACTAAGCTATTAAGTATGAACATTAACGGGTAGGTACTACCCTAGATATAATTATAAAACGCTAATAAGAAGAAAAGGCTTTTATAATAATACCTGGTTCATATTATTAATAAGCTATAATGTACTGTAAATATACACTACATCTATAATATTCCATGTGAATAATTATTTTCTTTTCATTCTTATAGAAGAATATGGCGCGATTGAACCGAATGACGGAACAAGAAATCCAGGAACTCATCAATCAGCGAGTGAACGACAGAATGTTATGGGTCGAGGCTACAAGAGGTGCTGCAGTTAACCCAAATCCTCGTGTGGGGTGTACTTACAAAACTTTTCAAGCTTGCAAGCCCTCATCATTCAGTGGAACAGAAGGACCGATCGGTTTAACCCAATGGATAGAAAAGAGTGAGACTGTGTTTAAAATAAGTGGTTGTGTTGAAAAGGACATGACCAAGTATGCATCGTGCACTTTACAAGATAGTGCACTCACGTGGTGGAAAAATTATGTGAAGGCTGTAGGAGGAGATGTAGCTTATGATACTCCTTGGGAAGAATTCAAAACAATGTTAATCAACGAGTATTGTCCAAGGAACGAGGTTAGGAAGTTGGAAGATGAATTACGAAGCCTGAAGGTTGTTGGTACTGAAATCACCAACTACAATCAGTGATTCATGGAATTAGTTTTGCTATGTCCTGAATTGGTTCCAACCGAAGAACGGAAGATTGAAATGTACAAAGATGGTTTGCCCAAAAAGGTCAAGGCAAATGTTACAGCATCGAAACCTAAGACAATTCATGAAGCTATAACCATGGCGAACGAGCTAATGGATCAGGTCATCTTGGATAAGAAAGCATTCAATACTGATGTGAAAGTATTGGGTAACAAAAGAAAGTGGAATGGAAATTATGATCGAGGTAACCAACAACAATCTTTTAAGAAACAAGAAACCACGAAAGGTGCGGGTAGTGGTTCAGGTTTTGGTTACAAAGGACAAAGTCCTTTATGCAACCGATGCCACAAACATCACTTTGGTTACTGTAGTGTGGTATGCAACAAATGTAATCGACAGGGTCACCTTGCTGAAGATTGTAGGGCTCTCGTTACAAATACAAATGGTACCAAGACTCCTGCCACCAATGCAAATAGAACTGCTTTGGCTACCGTTACTTGTTTTGGGTGTGGAAAACAAGGTCATTATAAGAGCCAGTGCCCGAATCCAGAGAAGAATGTCGGACCTGCACGTGGGAGAGCATTTATCATTAATGCTAGAGAGGCACGTGAAGACCCGGAGCTTGTTACGGGTACGTTTACCATTAATAACTTATCCGCATCTATTATATTTGATACTGGTGCCGATAGAAGTTACGTGAGTAGAGGCTTTTACGCTAAATTGAATTTTTCATCATTACCTCTAGATGCTAAGTACATGATTGAGTTAGCTAATGGTAAACTAATTAAAGCCGATAAAATTTGTCATGATTGTGAAATAAATTTAGCCGGAGAAACGTTTAAAATTGACTTAATACCCGTAGAATTAGGAAGTTTTGATGTAATAGTCGGCATGGATTGGATGTCCAAAGTAGGAGTTGAAGTTGTGTGTGCCAAGAAGGCAATTCGCATTCCTTGTAAGAATAAAATGCCGGTGATGATTTATGGAGAGAAGGGTAACTCAAAGCTAAAACTCATTAGCTGTTTGAAAGCCAAGAAGTGTTTAGAAAAGGGATGTTATGCTATTCTAGCACATGTTAATAAAGTCGAAAAGAAAGAAAAAGAGAAGTGCATCAACGACGTGCCTGTGGCAAGAGATTTTCCTGAAGTTTTTCCGAAAGAATTGCCGGGATTACCTCCATTTAGATCTGTAGAATTTCAAATAGATTTAGTACCAGGAGCTGCACCAGTGGCTCGTGCGCCATATAGACTTGCACCGTCCGAATTAAAAGAACTTCAAAGTCAGTTAAAAGAATTACTGGACCGTGGATTCATACGACCAAGCACTTCACCGTGGGGAGCTCCAATTTTATTTGTTAAGAAGAAAGATGGATCTTTTAGGATGTGTATAGATTATCGTGAATTAAATAAGTTAACTATCAAGAATCGGTATCCACTACCGAGAATTGATGACTTATTTGATCAACTGCAAGGATCATGTGTTTATTCGAAAATCGACCTAAGATCGGGCTATCATCAACTACGCGTCAAAGAAGAAGATATACCGAAAACTGCTTTTCGGACACGCTATGGTCATTACGAATTTTTGGTCATGCCGTTTGGATTGATGAATGCGCCAGCTGTATTCATGGACCTCATGAATCGAGTTTGTAGTCCATATTTAGATAAGTTTGTTATCGTTTTCATTGATGATATTCTTATCTATTCCAAGAGTGAACAAGAGCATGAGCAGCATTTAAGGTTGATATTAGAGTTGTTGAGAAAAGAACAGCTTTATGCTAAATTTTCTAAATGTGCTTTTTGGTTGAAAGAAGTGCAATTTCTTGGCCACGTTGTTAGTAGCAAAGGAATTCAGGTTGATCCAGCAAAAACTGAAGCCATTGAAAAATGGGAGACTCCTAAGACACCAATGCAGATACGCCAATTTTTGGGTTTAGCCGGTTATTATAGAAGGTTTATTCAAGATTTTTCCCGAATAGCTAAGCCGTTGACAGCGTTAACGCAAAAAGGGAAGAAATATGAATGGACTTCTGAGCAGGAGAGTGCATTTCAATTACTGAAGAAGAAGTTAACTACGGCGCCTATTTTATCGTTACCTGAAGGGAACGATGATTTTGAAATATATTGTGACGCTTCGCGACAAGGTTTTGGTTGTGTTCTTATGCAACGAAAGAAAGTTATTGCATACGCATCCCGACAATTGAAGATTCACGAGCGGAATTATACGACGCACGATCTAGAACTGGGAGCAGTCGTGTTTGCGTTGAAGATATGGAGACACTACTTATATGGGGTTAGATGCACTGTGTTTACTGATCATAAAAGTCTTCAACATATTTTTGATCAGAAACAGTTGAACATGAGGCAACGTAGGTGGGTCGAGCTGATAAACGACTATGATTGTGAAATTCGTTATCATCCAGGGAAGGCGAACGTGGTGGCCGATGCTTTAAGCAGAAAGGAACGAGAACCAATTCGAGTTCGAGCGATGAACATAAAAATTCGCATGAATCTCAACTCACAAATCAAAGAGGCTCAACGAGAAGCACTTACTAAAGAAAATATAGGAAATGAAATAATGAAGAAGTATGAGAAGCAACTCGTTATGCGGGAAGATGGAACTCGATATTTTGCAAATCATATTTGGGTACCGAAGTTGGGTGGATTAAGGAAGTTGATATTGAACGAGGCACATAAGACAAGATACTCGATACATCCTGGAGTTGGAAAGATGTATCAAGATCTTAAGACACATTATTGGTGGCCTAATTTAAAGACAGACGTTGCAACATATGTTGGGGAATGTTTAACTTGTTCCAAAGTCAAAGCAGAACACCAGAAGCCGTCAGGGTTACTTCAACAACCAGAAATTCCAGAATGGAAATGGGACGGTATTACCATGGATTTCATCACGAAGTTACCAAAGACTGCCTGGGGATACGACACCATTTGGGTAATTGTTGATCGTCTTACCAAATCTGCACATTTCTTGCCTATAAAGGAAACAGATAGAATGGAGAAATTATTACGATTATATATAAAGGAAATAGTTTCAAGGCATGGAATACCTATTTCCATTATATCTGATCGTGATAGTAGATTTACCTCAAAGTTCTGGCAATCACTACAGGAGGCACTAGGAACTCGTTTGGATATGAGTACCGCATATCATCCGCAAACCGACGGGCAAAGTGAAAGAACAATTCAGACTATTGAAGACATGCTCAGGGCATGTGTGATCGATTTTGGAAACGGATGGGATAAGTATTTACCGTTAGCAGAATTCTCGTATAATAATAGTTATCATGCGAGCATTAAAGCTGCACCATTCGAAGCACTGTATGGAAGGAAGTGTAGATCTCCTATTTGTTGGAATGAAGTAGGAGATCGACAATTAGCTGGTCCCGAGATCATACATGAAACTACTGAAAAGATAGTACAAATTAAGGAGAGATTGAAAACAGCCCGTAGTCGCCAAAAGAGCTACGCCGATGTCCGAAGGAAACCATTAGAGTTTCAGATCGGTGACATGGTTATGTTAAAGGTATCACCATGGAAAGGTGTAATACGTTTCGGCAAAAGGGGTAAACTGAACCCAAGGTACGTAGGCCCGTTCAAGATCATCGAACGCATTGGACCGGTAGCTTATCGACTCGAGTTACCGCAACAACTCGCCGGAGTACATAATACATTTCACGTCTCGAACCTTAAAAAGTGTCTTGCAAAGGAAGACCTCACCATTCCTATTGAAGAAATTCAAGTTGACGAGAAACTACAATTCATAGAAGAACCAATCGAAATCATGGACCGTGAAGTTAAACAGCTCAAGCAGAGCAACATACCGATTGTTAAGGTTCGTTGGAATGCTCGAAGAGGTCCTGAGTTTACTTGGGAACGAGAGGATCAGATGAAACAAAAGTATCCACACTTGTTTCTCGATGATGCAAAATAGGTACAATTTTAAAATTTCGGGACGAAATTTATTTAACGGGTAGGTACTGTAATGACCCGGACTTTTTCGATCAATCTATACTCATAAGATTAATATTTACATAAATTAAACTTACCAACATGATAAGCAATCCAAATTGTTGAGACTTATGTTTTTGAAATGAGTTTTACACAACGTTTGACCGTCTAGTTTGACCGATGATATCACGAACTATATAACATATGATAATTATACGTTTGTGTATATATATGTATATATACATATTTAACATGATCTAAGGATGTTTTAATATCTCATTTTGTATTAATAACAATAAGATATAAGTATATTTTGAAACTACTAACTTAAGTTTTCAAAACGATAACCATACGTAACGTTATTTGACATAAATACTTATAACATATAATGTTTATACATATATCGTATATGTAATGTATTTAATCACTTTTAAAGACTTAAATACATAAAACAATATAAGTATATTCACAAAAGATAGCTATATTTGAATTCTCATTCCATTTTTCACAAGATTTTCTATACGTATATCTAGAGTATATGTACTCGTATCATACCTAGCTTCTATACGTATTTACTATTGGTATATACACATCAAATCACCACCAACCAGCCCTTGTTCATGCCTTATGTATAAGGTAACTCTCTTGTTCATGCCTTATGTATAAGGTAACTACTTTTGATGTTTAGTATGACTAATTACATAAAAATACAACATGAAATTTTGTCCATGTTTTTCCATTAATCATGTTTTTATGGCCTTAAATACATCTTCCATTTTCAAATTTTATTACCTCATTTCTTTAACCAAAAATGCACTCTTAAGAAACTCCATAACCATTCAGCTAGTATCCATGAAGATCTAGCCATAAAAACATCACTTAAACACCATAAGAAAAACCTTACAAAAACACTTCAAGAATCCTTTCAAGAACACAAGTTTACTTCCAATCTTTCATCCAACTCCATCACTCTTTTGGTTCTAGATTTTTACTTCTCTTTTACAGTAATCTTGTCCAAGTAACTTGAGGTAGTAACTTTGTTCATAACCTTATTCGATTCATATATATATATATAGCTATCTTATTTTATGGTATAAAATTTTAACAACAAGAACATAGTTTGAATGTTTTCAAACTTGTTTGCAAACTAAATAGATCCTTCTAACTTAACTTTTAAAATACTTCAAGACATGTAATATATCATAAATATATGCTAATTTAACAAGGTATAACTTGGTTTTTCAAAGAACACCTTAAAACTGTTTTTACAACGTCGGAGTGCAACCGGGGGCGGTTTTGGGTTGGATAATTAAAAACCATCTTAAACTTTGAATTGGAGGTTTATTTTCTGGAAAAATGATTTTTACTATGAATATGATAACACATAAAAATTTCATGATTTAACTCAAAGTATAAGTATTTTTAGAAAAATAATCATTTAAGGTTGTTTACATGATGGAAAATGATTAACTTCATAAGTTTCACTAAAGTTTGACCTATGACCTGTGATTTCGAATACAAACTAAGGTATTTACAGTTCATAGTCTTAAAGAGGGACTCGATCCAAGGAAGTGGCAAGTTGAATCAACGAAAACGGAGTTGTAACGAAGAAACTATGACCAAAACGAGATCGGATATCTAAGACTAGTTTAGCTACGAAAATAATTGGAGAAAATTAAATAAATCACATCTTTTTAAAATAACATGATATTTTATATATATGTACTCATAATTTAATTTTATATGGTTCAGGATCACCCGTAAACAATACGAGAAGATTAATCAAAAGATCCCATGATTGTACGCAACACGTCATTTGACAACACCGGTACTTTATGTACGCAACACATCATTTGACAACACCGGTACCGTGGGTCAAGATTAATCTCGACCAATACATATACGATGGGGGTTTTTATTTATTTCATTGGGAGTTTATTAAACACCTAAAAATGAACCATTAAAATTGAATTACTAACATCGGACTGCTAACTACGGACTAAGAAATTATTAAAAGTATTAAAAGTATAATAAGTATATATATGTGACGATTGTTTTAAAAAGAAAAGGTATTGATATATTATATATGGATAGGTTCGTGATATCAATCGGAGACCAAGTCGAAATTACATATCTTCAAGACAAAAGTGAGTATATAGTCTCACTTTTAAACTCTAAGTATTTCGGGATGAGAATACATGTATTTTATGTTTTACGTTATGGACACAAGTAACTGAAAAATATATTCTATGTTGAGTTGTACCACTGGCATACTTCCCTGTAGCTTGGTAACTATTATTTACAGCGGTATTATAAACGCGAATCCTGTTGATAGATCTATCGGGCCTGACAACCCCAACCGGACTGGACGACCAGTATTCAACGGTTGCACAGTACTTCGTTTCGTGACTACACTTGGTACGGTGTAGTAAGATTTCATAATAAAGGGAATATGCGACGTGATTAAATGTTAAGTATGGTTACCAAGTGCTCAACCACTTAGAATATTTTTATTAAAATGTTTATATATGAAATCTTGTGGTCTATATATATATTGCTGCCGGCATTAAACCTATATCTCACCAACTTTATGTTGACGTTTTAAGCATGTTCATTCTCAGGTGATAATTAGAAGCTTCCGCTGCAACATGTTGAATTTAAACAAGATCTTGAGTATGCATATTTGTGTCAAAAATAAAACTGCATATCGGAGGATTTGTAATGTAAAATATGCTAGAAATCGTATTGTTATCATCACATGTAAAGTTTGTAAGTCTAAGATTATCGCTAAACGATAATCATCTTTTTATTGTCTAAAGATTGTATTAAAATAAGAGTTATGGTTTGTAATGTAAAATAAATGCAGTTGTTCTTTTAAAAATGTTGCATATAGAGGTCAATACCTCGCAATGAAATCATACGTTATCTAACTCGTTCTTATGGTTAAGGACGGGTTATGACAACACTACATGTATATACATTTTAACTGAGTCGTTAAGTCATCGTTAGTCGTTACATGTAAGTGTTGTTTTGAAACCTTTAGGTTAACGATCTTGTTAAATGTTGTTAACCCAATGTTTATTATATCAAATGAGATTTTAAATTATTATATTATCATGATATTATCATGTATGAATATCTCTTAATATGATATATATACATTAAATGTCTTTACAACGATAATCGTTACATATATGTCTCGTTTAAAAATCATTAAGTTAGTAGTCTTGTTTTTACATATGTAGTTCATTGTTAATATACTTAATGATATGTTTACTTATCATAGTATCATGTTAACTATATATATATCCATATATATGTCATCATATAGTTTTTACAAGTTTTAACGTTCGTGAATCACCGGTCAACTTGGGTGGTCAATTGTCTATATGAAACATATTTCAATTAATCAAGTCTTAACAAGTTTGGTTGCTTAACATGTTGGAAACATTTAATCATGTAAATATCAATATCAATTAATATATATAAACATGGAAAAGTTCGGGTCACTACACCGTTCTTATTGATTAAAAACGTTCCATATTAATTGATTTCGTTGCGAGGTTTTGACCTCTATATGAGACGTTTTTCAAAGACTGCATTCATTTTAAAACAAACCATAACCTTTATTTCATCAATAAAGGTTTTAAAAGCTTTACGTAGATTATCAAATAATGATAATCTAAAATATCCTGTTTACACACGACCATTACATAATGGTTTACAATACAAATATGTTACAACAAAATAAGTTTCTTGAATGCAGTTTTTACACAATATCATACAAGCATGGACTCCAAATCTCGTCCTTATTTAAGTATGCGACAGCGGAAGCTCTTAATAATCACCTGAGAATAAGCATGCTTAAAACGTCAACAAAAATGTTGGTGAGTTATAGGTTTAACCTATATATATCAAATCATAATAATAGACCACAAGATTTCATATTTCAATACACATCCCATACATAGAAATAAAAATCATTCATATGGTGAACACCTGGTAACCGACATTAACAAGATGCATATATAAGAATATCCCCATCATTCCGGGATGGGGCTTGTTAGGCCCAATAGATCTATCTTTAGGTTTCGCGTCAATTAGGGTGTCTGTTCCCTAATTCTTAGATTACCAGACTTAATAAAAAGGGGCATATTCGATTTCGATAATTCAACCATAGAATGTAGTTTCACGTACTTGTGTCTATTTTGTAAATCATATATAAAACCTGCATGTATTCTCATCCCAAAAATATTAGATTTTAAAAGTGGGACTATCACTCACTTTCACAGATTTTTACTTCGTCGGGAAGTAAGACTTGGCCACTGGTTGATTCACGAACCTATAACAATATATACATATATATCAAAGTATGTTCAAAATATATTTACAACACTTTTAATATATTTTGATGTTTTAAGTTTATTAAGTCAGCTGTCCTCGTTAGTAACCTACAACTAGTTGTCCACAGTTAGATGTACAGAAATAAATCGATAAATATTATCTTGAATCAATCCACGACCCAGTGTATACGTATCTCAGTATTGATCACAACTCAAACTATATATATTTTGGAATCAACCTCAACCCTGTATAGCTAACTCCAACATTCACATATAAAGTGTCTATGGTTGTTCCGAAATATATATAGATGTGTCGACATGATAGGTCGAAACATTGTATACGTGTTTATGGTATCTCAAGATTACATAATATACAATACAAGTTGATTAAGTTATGGTTGGAATAGATTTGTTACCAATTTTCACGTAGCTAAAATGAGAAAAATTATCCAATCTTGTTTTACCCATAACTTCTTCATTTTAAATCCGTTTTGAGTGAATCAAATTGCTATGGTTTCATATTGAACTCTATTTTATGAATCTAAATAGAAAAAGTATAGGTTTATAGTCGGAAAAATAAGTTACAAGTCGTTTTTGTAAAGGTAGTCATTTCAGTCGAAAGAACGACGTCTAGATGACCATTTTAGAAAACATACTTCCACTTTGAGTTTAACCATAATTTTTGGATATAGTTTCATGTTCATAATAAAAATCATTTTCTCAGAATAACAACTTTTAAATCAAAGTTTATCATAGATTTTAATTAACTAACCCAAAACAGCCCGCGGTGTTACTACGACGGCGTAAATCCGGTTTTACGATGTTTTTCGTGTTTCCAGGTTTTAAATCATTAAGTTAGCATATCATATAGATATAGAACATGTTATATATATATATATATATATATATATATATATATATATATATATATATATATATATATATATATATATGATTTTAAAAGTCAAGTTAGAAGGATTAACTTTTGTTTGCGAACAAGTTTAGAATTAACTAAACTATGTTCTAGTGATTACAAGTTTAAACCTTCGAATAAGATAGCTTTATATGTATGAATCGAATGATGTTATGAACATCATTACTACCTTAAGTTCCTTGGATAAACCTACTGGAAAAGATAAAAATGAATCTAGCTTCAATGGATCCTTGGATGGCTCGAAGTTCTTGAAGCAGAATCATGACACGAAAACAAGTTCAAGTAAGATCATCACTTGAAATAAGATTGTTATAGTTATAGAAATTGAACCAAAGTTTGAATATGATTATTACCTTGTATTAGAATGATAACCTACTGTAAGAAACAAAGATTTCTTGAGGTTGGATGATCACCTTACAAGATTGGAAGTGAGCTAGCAAACTTGAAAGTATTCTTGATTTTATGAAACTAGAACTTTTGGAATTTATGAAGAACACTTAGAACTTGAAGATAGAACTTGAGAGAGATCAATTAGATGAATAAAATTGAAGAATGAAAGTGTTTGTAGGTGTTTTTGGTCGTTGGTGTATGGATTAGATATAAAGGATATGTAATTTTGTTTTCATGTAAATAAGTCATGAATGATTACTCATATTTTTGTAATTTTATGAGATATTTCATGCTAGTTGCCAAATGATGGTTCCCACATGTGTTAGGTGACTCACATGGGCTGCTAAGAGCTGATCATTGGAGTGTATATACCAATAGTACATATATCTAAAAGCTGTGTATTGTACGAGTACGAATACGGGTGCATACGAGTAGAATTGTTGATGAAACTGAACGAGGATGTAATTGTAAGCATTTTTGTTAAGTAGAAGTATTTTGATAAGTGTCTTGAAGTCTTTCAAAAGTGTATGAATACATATTAAAATACTACATGTATATACATTTTAACTGAGTCGTTAAGTCATCATTAGTCGTTACATGTAAATGTTGTTTTGAAACCTTTAGGTTAACGATCTTGTTAAATGTTGTTAACCCAATGTTTATAATATCAAAAGAGATTTTAAATTATTATATTATCATGATATTATGATGTACGAATATCTCTTAGTATGATATATATACATTAAATGTCGTTACAACGATAATCGTTACATATATGTCTCGTTTCAAAATCATTAAGTTAGTAGTCTTGTTTTTACATATGTAGTTCATTGTTAATATACTTAATGATATGTTTACTTATCATAATATCATGTTAACTATATATATAACCATATATATTTCATCATATAGTTTTTACAAGTTTTAACGTTCGTGAATCACCGGTCAACTTGGGTGGTCAATTGTCTATATGAAACCTATTTCAATTAATCAAGTCTTAACAAGTTTGATTGCTTAACATGTTGGAAACATTTAATCATGTAAATATCAATCTCAATTAATATATATAAACATGGAAAAGTTCGGGTCACTACAGTACCTACCCGTTAAATAAATTTCGTCCCGAAATTTTAAGCTGTTGAAGGTGTTGACGAATCTTCTGGAAATAGATGCGGGTATTTCTTCTTCATCTGATCTTCACGCTCCCAGGTGAACTCGGGTCCTCTACGAGCATTCCATCGAACCTTAACAATTGGTATCTTGTTTTGCTTAAGTCTTTTAACCTTACGATCCATTATTTCGGCGGGTTCTTCGATGAATTGAAGTTTTTCGTTGATTTGGATTTCATCTAACGGAATAGTGAGATCTTCTTTAGCAAAACATTTCTTCAAATTCGAGACGTGGAAAGTGTTATGTACAGCCGCGAGTTGTTGAGGTAACTCAAGTCGGTAAGCTACTGGTCCGACACGATCAATAATCTTGAATGGTCCAATATACCTTGGATTTAATTTCCCTCGTTTACCAAATCGAACAACGCCTTTCCAAGGTGCAACTTTAAGCATGACCATATCTCCAATTTCAATTTCAAATTCTATATCTTTTCTTTTAATGTCAGCGTAGCTCTTTTGTCGACTTTGGGCGGTTTTCAACCGTTGTTGAATTTGGATGATCTTCTCGGTAGTTTCTTGTATAATCTCCGGACCCGTAATCTGTCTATCCCCCACTTCACTCCAACAAATCGGAGACCTGCACTTTCTACCATAAAGTGCTTCAAACGGCGCCATCTCAATGCTTGAATGGTAGCTGTTGTTGTAGGAAAATTCTGCTAACGGTAGATGTCGATCCCAACTGTTTCCGAAATCAATAAAACATGCTCGTAGCATGTCTTCAAGCGTTTGTATCGTCCTTTCGCTCTGCCCATCAGTTTGTGGATGATAGGCAGTACTCATGTCTAGACGAGTTCCTAATACTTGTTGTAATGTCTGCCAGAATCTTGAAATAAATCTACCATCCCTATCAGAGATAATAGAGATTGGTATTCCATGTCTGGAGACGACTTCCTTCAAATACAGTCTAACTTCTCCATCTTGTCATCTTCTCTTATTGGCAGGAAGTGTGCTGATTTGGTGAGACGATCAACTATTACCCAAATAGTATTAAAACCACTTGCAGTCCTTGGAAATTTAGTGATGAAATCCATGGTAATGTTTTCCCATTTCCATTCCGGGATTTCAGGTTGTTGAAGTAGACCTGATGGTTTCTGATGCTCAGCTTTGACCTTAGAACACGTCAAACATTCTCCTACATGTTTAGCAACATCGGCTTTCATACCTGGCCACCAAAAATGTTTCTTGAGATCCTTGTACATCTTCCCCGTTCCAGGATGTATTGAGTATCTGGATTTATGAGCTTCTCTAAGTACCATTTCTCTCATATCTCCAAATTTTGGTACCCAAATTCTTTCAGCCCTATACCGGGTTCCGTCTTCCCGAATATTAAGATGCTTCTCCGATCCTTTGGGTATTTCATCCTTTAAATTTCCCTCTTTTAAAACTCCTTGTTGCGCCTCCTTTATTTGAGTAGTAAGGTTATTATGAATCATTATATTCATAGATTTTACTCGAATGGGTTCTCTGTCCTTCCTGCTCAAGGCATCGGCTACCACATTTGCCTTCCCCGGGTGGTAACGAATCTCAAAGTCGTAATCATTCAATAATTCAATCCACCTACGCTGCCTCATATTCAGTTGTTTCTGATTAAATATGTGTTGAAGACTTTTGTGGTCGGTATATATAATACTTTTGACCCCATATAAGTAGTGCCTCCAAGTTTTTAATGCAAAAACAACCGCGCCTAATTCCAAATCATGCGTCGTATAATTTTGTTCGTGAATCTTCAATTGTCTAGATGCATAAGCAATCACCTTCATTCGTTGCATTAATACACAACCAAGACCTTACTTTGATGCGTCACAATAAATCACAAAATCATCATTCCCTTCAGGCAATGACAATATAGGTGCCGTAGTTAGCTTTTTCTTCAATAACTGAAACGCTTTCTCTTGTTCATCATTCCATTCAAATTTCTTCCCTTTATGCGTTAATGCAGTCAAGGGTTTTGCTATTCTGGAAAAGTCTTGGATGAACCTTCTGTAGTAACCAGCTAGTCCTAAAAACTGGCGTATGTGTTTCGGAGGTTTCGGGGTTTCCCACTTTTCAACAGTTTCTATCTTTGCCGGATCCACCTTAATACCTTCTTTGTTCACTATGTGACCGAGGAATTGTACTTCTTCCAACCAAAATGCACACTTTGAAAACTTAGCGTACAATTCTTCCTTCCTCAATACTTCTAACACCTTTCTCAAATGTTCACCTTGTTCTTGGTCATTCTTTGAGTAAATAAGTATGTCATCAACGAAAACAATGACAAACTTGTCAAGGTATGGTCCACACACTCGGTTTATAAGGTCCATGAACACAGCTGGTGCATTAGTTAAACCAAACGGCATGACCATAAACTCGTAATGACCGTAACGTGTTCTGAAAGCAGTCTTTGGAATATCATCTTCTTTCACCCGCATTTGATGATACCCGGAACGTAAGTCAATCTTTGAATAAACAGACGAGCCTTGTAGTTGATCAAATAAGTCGTCGATTCTCGGTAGTGGATAGCGATTCTTGATGGTAAGTTTGTTCAACTCTCGGTAGTCGATACACAACCTGAATGTACCATCTTTCTTCTTGACAAACAAAACAGGATCTCCCCACGGTGATGTGCTTGGTCGAATGAAACCACGCTCTAAAAGTTCTTGTAATTGGCTTTGCAGTTCTTTCATCTCGCTGGGTGCGAGTCTGTAAGGAGCACGTGCTATTGGTGTAGCTCCTGGTACAAGATCTATTTGAAATTCAACGGATCGATGTGGGGGTAATCCCGGTAATTCTTTCGGAAATACATCGGGAAATTCTTTTGCAATGGGAACATCATTGATGCTCTTTTCTTCAGTTTGTACTTTCTCGACGTGTGCTAGAACAGCATAGCAACCTTTTCTTATTAGTTTTTGTGCCTTCAAATAACTAATAAGATGTAGCTTCGTGTTGCCCTTTTCTCCGTACACCATTAAGGGTTTTCCTTTTTCTCGTATAATGCGAATTGCATTTTTGTAACAAACGATCTCTGCTTTCGTTTCTTTCAACCAGTCCATACCGATTATCACATCAAAACTCCCTAACTCTATTGGTATCAAATCAATCTTAAATGTTTCGCTAACCAGTTTAATTTCTCGATTCCGACATATATTATCTGCTGAAATTAATTTACCATTTGCTAATTCGAGTAAAAATTTACTATCCAAAGGCGTCAATGGACAACTTAATTTAGCACAAAAATCTCTACTCATATAGCTTCTATCCGCACCCGAATCAAATAAAACGTAAGCAGATTTATTGTCAATAAGAAACGTACCCGTAACAAGCTCTGGGTCTTCCTGTGCCTCTGCCGCATTAATATTGAAAACTCTTCCGCGGCCTTGTCCATTCGTGTTCTCCTGGTTCGGGCAATTTCTAATAATGTGGCCCGGTTTTCCACATTTATAACAAACTACATTGGCATAACTTGCTCCGACACTACTTGCTCCGCCATTACTCGTTCCGACACCATTTGTTCCTTTCGACCTATTAACCCCTGGTCCGTAGACCTCACACTTCGCCGCGCTATGACCATTTCTTTTACACTTGTTGCAAAATTTGGTGCAGAACCTCGAGTGATACTTTTCACACCTTTGGCATAGCTGCTTCTGATTGTTGTTGTTGTTGTTGCGGTTATTATTGTTGTTGGGATGATTGTTGTAGTTGCTATTGTTGTTGTTGTTGTTGTTGTTGTTGTTGTTGTTATTGTTGGGCCGTTTGTTGTAGTTGCGATTGATGTTGCGATTGTTGGGATAATTGTTGCGATTATTGTTGTAATTGCTGTTGTTGTTGTATTGGTGATTCTTATCACCGTTTTCCTCCCACTTTCTTTTGACTTGCTTCACATTGGCCTCTTCAGCAGTCTGTTCTTTAATTCTTTCTTCAATCTGGTTCACTAGTTTGTGAGCCATTCTACATGCCTGTTGTATGGAGGCGGGCTCGTGTGAACGTATATCTTCTTGGATTCTTTCCGGTAATCCTTTCACAAACGCGTCGATCTTCTCTTCCTCATCTTCAAATGCTCCCGGACACAATAGGCACAATTCTGTGAATCGTCTTTCGTACGTGGTAATATCAAATCCTTGGGTTCGTAACCCTCTAAGTTCTGTCTTGAGTTTATTGACCTCGGTTCTGGGACGGTACTTCTCGTTCATCAAGTGTTTGAATGCTGACCACGGTAGTGCGTACGCATCATCTTGTCCTACTTGCTCTAGATAGGTATTCCACCATGTTAACGCAGAACCTGTGAAGGTATGCGTAGCGTACTTCACTTTGTCCTCTTCAGTACACTTACTTATGGCAAACACCGATTCGACCTTCTCGGTCCACCGTTTCAATCCGATCGGTCCTTCGGTTCCATCAAATTCCAAAGGTTTACAGGCAGTGAATTCTTTGTAGGTGCATCCTACATGATTTCCTGTACTGCTAGATCCAAGGTTATTGTTGGTATGTAGCGCAGCCTGTACTGCGGCTATGTTTGAAGCTAGAAAAGTACGGAATTCCTCTTCATTCATATTCACGGTGTGTCGAGTAGTCGGTGCCATTTCCTTCAAAATAGTCAAATGGAACAAGTTAATCATACAGAATATTAAGAGTAGTTAATAGTATTTCGTAGCATAATATGAACTCATTTATAAAAGCTTTTTCTTCATATTAGCGTTTTATAAGTTTAAATTCGGGTAGTACCTACCCGTTAAGTTCATACTTAGTAGCTAATATACAATTCAACTACTACAATTCTATATGAAAAACTGATTATAATAATATTACGCGTTCAAACTTTTACACAATATTTTACAAACTTACAATACCGCTTATTTTACATATAGCATGAAATATAGCACACAATAAATTTGATACAAGATGGTTGTGAAGATAATTCTAGCTAGTACACAAGTCGTTCAGCAAAGGCAATAAAGACACGTAATTCATACGACCAGAAACAAGTCATGCATTCTGGTTTTACTAGGACTACTTCCCATCCTTGGTCATGTGGAACATAACCGTTATGGCCGTTGATAAGACAGCGTGTTGTAACGTCGTCAAAGGGACGAGGGTTACGTAATGTCCAACAGTCCCGTAACAATCTAAAAACCTCATTTCTTACCCCAATTACCGACTCCGTCACTTGTGGGAACGTTTTGTTTAATAGTTGTAGCCCGATGTTCTTGTTCTCACTTTGGTGAGAAGCGAACATTACTAATCCGTAAGCATAACATGCTTCTTTATGTTGCATGTTAGCCGCTTTTTCTAAATCACGAAGTCCAATATTCGGATATATTGAGTCAAAATAATTTCTTAACCGGTTGCGTAAAATAGCATTTGGGTTCCCCGCAATATATGCGTCAAAGTAAACACATCGTAACTTATGGATTTCCCAATGTGATATCCCCCATCTTTCGAACGAAAGCCTTTTATAAATCAAGGCATTCTTGGAACGTTCTTCGAATGTCTTACAAACTGATCTCGCCTTAAATAGTTGTGCCGAAGAATTCTGACCGACTCTAGACAGGATTTCATCAATCATGTCTCCGGGTAGGTCTCTTAAAATATTGGGTTGTCTATCCATTTTGTGTTTTTATACTGTAAAATAGACAAGAGTTAGATTCATAAAAAAAAATACTTATTAATACAAGCAATTTTTACATATATCATAAAGCATAAGCACACTATATTACATATATTACACCACACGAATACAACTATCTTATTCCGACTCGCTTGTTTCTTCTTCTTCTTCGGTTTTGGTTCGTTTTGCCAAGTTTCTAGGGATATATGATGTTCCCCTAATACGAGCCGTCGTTATCCACATTGGTTTAGAAAAACCTGGTGGTTTAGAGGTTCCCGGGTCATTGTTACAACTTAAGGACTTCGGGGGTTGACGATACATATAAAGTTCATCGGGGTTGGAATTAGATTTCTCTATTTTTATGCCCTTTCCCTTATTATTTTCTTTTGCCTTTTTAAATTCAGTTGGGGTAATTTCTATAACATCATCGGAATTCTCGTCGGAATCTGATTCATCGGAGAATTGGTAATCCTCCCAATATTTTGCTTCCTTGGCGGAAACACCATTGACCATAATTAACCTTGGTCGGTTGGTTGAGGATTTTTTTTTACTTAACCGTTTTATTATTTCCCCCACCGGTTCTATTTCTTCATCCGGTTCCGATTCTTCTTCCGGTTCCGATTCTTCTTCTGGTTCCGACTCTTCTTCCGGTTCCTCTTCGGGAACTTGTGTCAGTCCACGAATCATTCCAATTTACATTTGACTCTTCATTATTATTAGGTGAGTCAATGGGACTTGTTCTAGAGGTAGACATCTATCACATAATATCAAACGCGTTAAGAGATTAATATATCACATAATATTCACATGTTAAAAATATATAGTTTCCAACAAAATTTGTTAAGCAATCATTTTTCAAGTAAACACGGTCGAAGTCCAGACTCACTAATGCATCCTAACAAACTCGATAAGACACACTAATGCAAAATTCTGGTTCTCTAAGACCAACGCTCGGATACCAACTGAAATGTCCCGTTCTTATTGATTAAAAACGTTCCATATTAATTGATTTCGTTGCAAGGTTTTGACCTCTATATGAGACGTTTTTCAAAGACTGCATTCATTTTAAAACAAACCATAACCTTTATTTCATCAATAAAGGTTTTAAAAGCTTTACGTAGATTATCAAATAATGATAATCTACAATATCCTGTTTACACACGACCATTACATAATGGTTTACAATACAAATATGTTACAACAAAATAAGTTTCTTGAATGCAGTTTTTACACAATATCATACAAGCATGGACTCCAAATCTCGTCCTTATTTAAGTATACGACAGCGGAAGCTCTTAATAATCACCTGAGAATAAACATGCTTAAAACGTCAACAAAAATGTTGGTGAGTTATAGGTTTAACCTATATATATCAAATCATAATAATAGACCACAAGATTTCATATTTCAATACACATCCCATACATAGAAATAAAAATCATTCATCTGGTGAACACCTGGTAACCGACATTAACAAGATGCATATATAAAAATATCCCCATCATTCCGGGACACCCTTCGGATATGATATAAATTTCGAAGTACTAAAGCATCCGGTACTTTGGATGGGGCTTGTTAGGCCCAATAGATCTATCTTTAGGTTTCGCGTCAATTAGGGTGTCTGTTCCCTAATTCTTAGATTACCAGACTTAATAAAAAGGGGCATATTCGATTTCGATAATTCAACCATAGAATGTAGTTTCACGTACTTGTGTCTATTTTGTAAATCATTTATAAAACCTGCATGTATTCTCATCCCAAAAATATTAGATTTTAAAAGTGGGACTATAACTCACTTTCACAGATTTTTACTTCGTCGGGAAGTAAGACTTGGCCACTGGTTGATTCACGAACCTATAACAATATATACATATATATCAAAGTATGTTCAAAATATATTTACAACACTTTTAATATATTTTGATGTTTTAAGTTTATTAAGTCAGCTGTCCTCGTTAGTAACCTACAACTAGTTGTCCACAGTTAGATGTACAGAAATAAATCGATAAATATTATCTTGAATCAATCCACGACCCAGTGTATACGTATCTCAGTATTGATCACAACTCAAACTATATATATTTTGGAATCAACCTAAACCCTGTATAGCTAACTCCAACATTCACATATAAAGTGTCTATGGTAGTTCCGAAATATATATAGATGTGTCGACATGATAGGTCGAAACATTGTATACGTGTCTATGGTATCTCAAGATTACATAATATACAATACAAGTTGATTAAGTTATGGTTGGAATAGATTTGTTACCAATTTTCACGTAGCTAAAATGAGAAAAATTATCCAATCTTGTTTTACCCAATGAGAAAAAACCGGATTAACTTCTTCATTTTAAATCCGTTTTGAGTGAATCAAATTGCTATGGTTTCATATTGAACTCTATTTTATGAATCTAAACAGAAAAAGTATAGGTTTATAGTCGGAAAAATAAGTTACAAGTCGTTTTTGTAAAGGTAGTCATTTCAGTCGAAAGAACGACGTCTAGATGACCATTTTAGAAAACATATTTCCACTTTGAGTTTAACCATAATTTTTGGATATAGTTTCATGTTCATAATAAAAATCATTTTCTCAGAATAACAACTTTTAAATCAAAGTTTATCATAGATTTTAATTAACTAACCCAAAACAGCCCGCGGTGTTACTACGACGGCGTAAATCCGGTTTTACGGTGTTTTTCGTGTTTCCAGGTTTTAAATCATTAAGTTAGCATATCATATAGATATAGAACATGTGTTTAGTTGATTTTAAAAGTCAAGTTAGAAGGATTAACTTTTGTTTGCGAACAAGTTTAGAATTAACTAAACTATGTTCTAGTGATTACAAGTTTAAACCTTCGAATAAGATAGCTTTATATGTATGAATCAAATGATGTTATGAACATCATTACTACCTTAAGTTCCTTGGATAAACCTACTGGAAAAGAGAAAAATGAATCTAGCTTCAATGGATCCTTGGATGGCTCGAAGTTCTTGAAGAAGAATCATGACACGAAAACAAGTTCAAGTAAGATCATCACTTGAAATAAGATTGTTATAGTTATAGAAATTGAACCAAAGTTTGAATATGATTATTACCTTGTATAAGAATGATAACCTACTGTAAGAAACAAAGATTTCTTGAGGTTGGATGATCACCTTACAAGATTGGAAGTGAGCTAGCAAACTTGAAAGTATTCTTGATTTTATGAAACTAGAACTTTTGGAATTTATGAAGAACACTTAGAACTTGAAGATAGAACTTGAGAGAGATCAATTAGATGAATAAAATTGAAGAATGAAAGTGTTTGTAGGTGTTTTTGGTCGTTGGTGTATGGATTAGATATAAAGGATATGTAATTTTGTTTTCATGTAAATAAGTCATGAATGATTACTCATATTTTTGTAATTTTATGAGATATTTCAAGCTAGTTGCCAAATGATGGTTCCCACATGTGTTAGGTGACTCACATGGACTGCTAAGAGATTATCATTGGAGTGTATATACCAATAGTACATATATCTAAAAGCTGTGTATTGTACGAGTACGAATACGGGTGCATACGAGTAGAATTGTTGATGAAACTGAATGAGGATGTAATTGTAAGCATTTTTGTTAAGTAGAAGTATTTTGATAAGTGTCTTGAAGTCTTTCAAAAGTGTATGAATACATATTAAAATACTACATGTATATACATTTTAACTGAGTCGTTAAGTCATCGTTAGTCGTTACATGTAAATGTTGTTTTGAAACCTTTAGGTTAACGATCTTGTTAAATGTTGTTAACCCAATGTTTATAATATCAAAAGAGATTTTAAATTATTATATTATCATGATATTATGATGTACGAATATCTCTTAATATGATATATATACATTAAATGTCGTTACAACGATATCGTTACATATATGTCTCGTTTCAAAATCATTAAGTTAGTAGTCTTGTTTTTACATATGTAGTTCATTGTTAATATACTTAATGATATGTTTACTTATCATAATATCATGTTAACTATATATATAACCATATATATTTCATCATATAGTTTTTACAAGTTCTAACGTTCGTGAATCACCGGTCAACTTGGGTGGTCAATTGTCTATATGAAACCTATTTCAATTAATCAAGTCTTAACAAGTTTGATTGCTTAACATGTTGGAAACATTTAATCATGTAAATATCAATCTCAATTAATATATATAAACATGGAAAAGTTCGGGTCACTACTGAAATGTCCCGTTCTTATTGATTAAAAACGTTCCATATTAATTGATTTCGTTGCGAGGTTTTGACCTCTATATGAGACGTTTTTCAAAGACTGCATTCATTTTTAAAACAAACCATAACCTTTATATCATAAATAAAGGTTTAAAAAGCTTTACGTAGATTATCAAATAATGATAATCTAAAATATCCTGTTTACACACGACCATTACATAATGGTTAACAATACAAATATGTTACATCGAAATCAGTTTCTTGAATGCAGTTTTTACACAATATCATACAAACATGGACTCCAAATCTTGTCCTTATTTTAGTATGCAACAGCGGAAGCTCTTAGTATTCACCTGAGAATAAACATGCTTTAAACGTCAACAAAAATGTTGGTGAGTTATAGGTTTAACCTATATATATCAAATCGTAACAATAGACCACAAGATTTCATATTTCAATACACATCCCATACATAGAGATAAAAATCATTCATATGGTGAACACCTGGTAACCGACATTAACAAGATGCATATATAAGAATATCCCCATCATTCCGGGACACCCTTCGGATATGATATAAATTTCGAAGTACTAAAGCATCCGGTACTTTGGATGGGGTTTGTTAGGCCCAATAGATCTATCTTTAGGATTCGCGTCAATTAGGGTGTCTGTTCCCTAATTCTTAGATTACCAGACTTAATAAAAAGGGGCATATTCGATTTTGATAATTCAACCATAGAATGTAGTTTCACGTACTTGTGTCTATTTTGTAAATCATTTATAAAACCTGCATGTATTCTCATCCCAAAAATATTAGATTTTAAAAGTGGGACTATAACTCACTTTCACAGATTTTTACTTCGTCGGGAAGTAAGACTTAGCCACTGGTTGATTCACGAACCTATAACAATATATACATATATATCAAAGTATATTCAAAATATATTTACAACACTTTTAATATATTTTGATGTTTTAAGTTTATTAAGTCAGCTGTCCTCGTTAGTAACCTACAACTAGTTGTCCACAGTTAGATGTACAGAACTAAATCGATAAATATTATCTTGAATCAATCCACGACCCAGTGTATACGTATCTCAGTATTGATCACAACTCAAACTATATATATTTTGGAATCAACCTCAACCCTGTATAGCTAACTCCAACATTCACATATAGAGTGTCTATGGTTGTTCCGAAATATATATAGATGTGTCGACATGATAGGTCGAAACATTGTATACGTGTCTATGGTATCTCAAGATTACATAATATACAATACAAGTTGATTAATTTATGGTTGGAATAGATTTGTTACCAATTTTCACGTAGCTAAAATGAGAAAAATTATCCAATCTTGTTTTACCCATAACTTCTTCATTTTAAATCCGTTTTGAGTGAATCAAATTGCTATGGTTTCATATTGAACTCTATTTTATGAATCTAAATAGAAAAAGTATAGGTTTATAGTCGGAAAAATAAGTTACAAGTCATTTTTGTAAAGGTAGTCATTTCAGTCGAAAGAACGACGTCTAGATGACCATTTTAGAAAACATACTTCCACTTTGAGTTTAACCATAATTTTTGGATATAGTTTCATGTTCATAATAAAAATCATTTTCTCAGAATAACAACTTTTAAATCAAAGTTTATCATAGTTTTTAATTAACTAACCCAAAACAGCCCGCGGTGTTACTACGACGGCGTAAATCCGGTTTTACGGTGTTTTTCGTGTTTCCAGGTTTTAAATCATTAAGTTAGCATATCATATAGATATAGAACATGTGTTTAGTTGATTTTAAAAGTCAAGTTAGAAGGATTAACTTTTGTTTGCGAACAAGTTTAGAATTAACTAAACTATGTTCTAGTGATTACAAGTTTAAACCTTCGAATAAGATAGCTTTATATGTATGAATCGAATGATGTTATGAACATCATTACTACCTTAATTTCCTTGGATAAACCTACTGGAAAAGAGAAAAATGGATCTAGCTTCAATGGATCCTTGGATGGCTCGAAGTTCTTGAAGCAGAATCATGACACGAAAACAAGTTCAAGTAAGATCATCACTTGAAATAAGATTGTTATAGTTATAGAAATTGAACCAAAGTTTGAATATGATTATTACCTTGTATTAGAATGATAACCTACTGTAAGAAACAAAGATTTCTTGAGGTTGGATGATCACCTTACAAGATTGGAAGTGAGCTAGCAAACTTGAAAGTATTCTTGATTTTATGAAACTAGAACTTTTGGAATTTATGAAGAACACTTAGAACTTGAAGATAGAACTTGAGAGAGATCAATTAGATGAAGAAAATTGAAGAATGAAAGTGTTTGTAGGTGTTTTTGGTCGTTGGTGTATGGATTAGATATAAAGGATATGTAATTTTGTTTTCATGTAAATAAGTCATGAATGATTACTCATATTTTTGTAATTTTATGAGATATTTCATGCTAGTTGCCAAATGATGGTTCCCACATGTGTTAGGTGACTCACATGGGCTGCTAAGAGCTGATCATTGGAGTGTATATACCAATAGTACATACATCTAAAAGCTGTGTATTGTACGAGTACGAATACGGGTGCATACGAGTAGAATTGTTGATGAAACTGAACGAGGATGTAATTGTAAGAATTTTTGTTAAGTAGAAGTATTTTGATAAGTGTATTGAAGTCTTTCAAAAGTGTATAAATACATATTAAAACACTACATGTATATACATTTTAACTGAGTCGTTAAGTCATCGTTAGTCGTTACATGTAAATGTTGTTTTGAAACCTTTAGGTTAACGATCTTGTTAAATGTTGTTAACCCAATGTTTATAATATCAAAAGAGATTTTAAATTATTATATTATCATGATATTATGATGTACGAATATCTCTTAATATGATATATATACATTAAATGTCGTTACAACGATAATCGTTACATATATGTCTCGTTTCAAAATCATTAAGTTAGTAGTCTTGTTTTTACATATGTAGTTCATTGTTAATATACTTAATGAAATGTTTAATTATCATAATATAATGTTAACTATATATATAACCATATATATGTCATCATATAGTTTTTACAAGTTTTAACGTTCGTGAATCACCGGTCAACTTGGGTGGTCAATTGTCTACATGAAACCTATTTCAATTAATCAAGTCTTAACAAGTTTGATTGCTTAACATGTTGGAAACATTTAATCATGTAAATATCAATCTCAATTAATATATATAAACATGGAAAAGTTCGGGTCACTACAGTACCTACCCGTTAAATAAATTTCGTCCCGAAATTTTAAGTTGTTGAAGGTGTTGACGAATCTTCTGGAAATAGATGCGGGTATTTCTTCTTCATCTGATCTTCACGCTCCCAGGTGAACTCGGGTCCTCTACGAGCATTCCATCGAACTTTAACAATTGGTATCTTGTTTTGCTTAAGTCTTTTAACCTCACGATCCATTATTTCGACGGGTTCTTCGATGAATTGGAGTTTTTCGTTGATTTGGATTTCATCTAACGGAATAGTGAGGTCTTCTTTAGCAAAACATTTCTTCAAATTCGAGACGTGGAAAGTGTTATGTACAGCCGCGAGTTGTTGAGGTAACTCAAGTCGGTAAGCTACTGGTCCGACACGATCAATAATCTTGAATGGTCCAATATACCTTGGATTTAATTTCCCTCGTTTACCAAATCGAACAACGCCTTTCCAAGGTGCAACTTTAAGCATGACCATCTCTCCAATTTCAAATTCTATATCTTTTATTTTAATGTCAGCGTAGCTCTTTTGTCGACTTTGGGCGGTTTTCAATCGTTGTTGAATTTGGATGATCTTCTCGGTAGTTTCTTGTATAATCTCCGGACCCGTAATCTGTCTATCCCCCACTTCACTCCAACAAATCGGAGACCTGCACTTTCTACCATAAAGTGCTTCAAACGGCGCCATCTCAATGCTTGAATGGTAGCTGTTGTTGTAGGAAAATTCTGCTAATGGTAGATGTCGATCCCAACTGTTTCCGAAATCAATAACACATGCTCGTAGCATGTCTTCAAGCGTTTGTATCGTCCTTTCACTCTGCCCATCAGTTTGTGGATGATAGGCAGTACTCATGTCTAGACGAGTTCCTAATGCTTGCTGTAATGTCTGCCAGAATCTTGAAATAAATCTGCCATCCCTATCAGAGATAATAGAGATTGGTATTCCATGTCTGGATATGACTTCCTTCAAATACAGTCGTGCTAACTTCTCCATCTTGTCATCTTCTCTTTTTGGCAAGAAGTGTGCTGATTTGGTGAGATGATCAACTATTACCCAAATAGTATCAAAACCACTTGCAGTCCTTGGCAATTTAGTGATGAAATCCATGGTAATGTTTTCCCATTTCCATTCCGGGATTTCGGGTTATTGAAGTAGACCTGATGGTTTCTGATGCTCAGCTTTGACCTTAGAACACGTCAAACATTCTCCTACGTATTTAGCAACATCGGCTTTCATACCCGGCCACCAAAAATGTTTCTTGAGATCCTTGTACATCTTCCCCGTTCCAGGATGTATTGAGTATCTGGTCTTATGAGCTTCTCTAAGTACCATTTCTCTCATATCTCCAAATTTTGGTACCCAAATCCTTTCAGCCCTATACCGGGTTCCGTCTTCCCGAATATTAAGATGTTTCTCCGATCCTTTGGGTATTTCATCCTTTAAATTTCCCTCTTTTAAAACTCCTTGTTGCGCCTCCTTTATTTGAGTAGTAAGGTTATTATGAATCATTATATTCATAGATTTTACTCGAATGGGTTCTCTGTCCTTCCTGCTCAAGGCATCGGCTACCACATTTGCCTTCCCCGGGTGGTAACGAATCTCAAAGTCGTAATCATTCAATAATTCAATCCACCTACGCTGCCTCATATTCAGTTGTTTCTGATTAAATATGTGTTGAAGACTTTTGTGGTCGGTATATATAATACTTTTGACCCCATATAAGTAGTGCCTCCAAGTCTTTAATGCAAAAACAACCGCGCCTAATTCCAAATCATGCGTCGTATAATTTTGTTCGTGAATCTTCAATTGTCTAGAAGCATAAGCAATCACCTTCATTCGTTGCATTAATACACAACCGAGACCTTGCTTTGATGCGTCACAATAAATCACAAAATCATCATTCCCTTCAGGCAATGACAATATAGGTGTCGTAGTTAGCTTTTTCTTCAATAACTGAAACGCTTTCGCTTGTTCATCATTCCATTCAAATTTCTTCCCTTTATGTGTTAATGCAGTCAAGGGTTTTGCTATTCTGGAAAAGTCTTGGATGAACCTTCTGTAGTAACCAGCTAGTCCTAAAAACTGGCGTATGTGTTTCGGAGTTTTCGGGGTTTCCCACTTTTCAACAGTTTCTATCTTTGCTGGATCCACCTTAATACCTTCTTTGTTCACTATGTGACCGAGGAATTGAACTTCTTCCAACCAAAATGCACACTTTGAAAACTTAGCGTACAATTCTTCCTTCCTCAATACTTCTAACACCTTTCTCAAATGTTCACCGTGTTCTTGGTCATTCTTTGAGTAAATAAGTATGTCATCAATGAAAATAATGACAAACTTGTCAAGGTATGGTCCACACACTCGGTTCATAAGGTCCATGAACACAGCTGGTGCATTAGTTAAACCAAACGGCATGACCATAAACTCGTAATGACCGTAACGTGTTCTGAAAGCAGTCTTTGGAATATCATCTTCTTTCACCCGCATTTGATGATACCCGGAACGTAAGTCAATCTTTGAATAAACAGACGAGCCTTGTAGTTGATCAAATAAGTCGTCGATTCTCGGTAGTGGGTAGCGGTTCTTGATGGTAAGTTTGTTCAACTCTCGGTAGTCGATACACAACCTGAATGTACCATCTTTCTTCTTGACAAACAAAACAGGAGCTCCCCACGGTGATGTGCTTGGTCGAATGAAACCACGCTCTAAAAGTTCTTGTAATTGGCTTTGCAGTTCTTTCATCTCGCTGGGTGCGAGTCTGTAAGGAGCACGAGCTATTGGTGCAGCTCCTGGTACAAGATCTATTTGAAATTCAACGGATCGATGTGGGGGTAATCCCGGTAATTCTTTCGGAAATACATCGGGATATTCTTTTGCAATGGGAACATCATTGATGCTCTTTTCTTCAGTTTGTACTTTCTCGACGTGTGCTAGAACAGCATAGCAACCTTTTATTATTAGTTTTTGTGCCTTCAAATTACTAATAAGATGTAGCTTCGTGTTGCCCTTTTCTCCGTACACCATTAAGGGTTTTCCTTTTTCTCGTATAATGCGAATTGCATTTTTGTAACAAACGATCTCTGCTTTCACCTCTTTCAACCAGTCCATACCGATTATCACATCAAAACTCCCTAACTCTAATGGCATCAAATCAATCTTAAATGTTTCGCTAACCAGTTTAATTTCTCGATTCCGACATATATTATCTGCTGAAATTAATTTACCATTTGCTAATTCGAGTAAAAATTTACTATCCAAAGGCGTCAATGGACAACTTAATTTAGCACAAAAATCTCTACTCATATAGCTTCTATCCGCACCCGAATCAAATAAAACGTAAGCAGATTTATTGTCAATAATAAACGTACCCGTAACAAGCTCCGGGTCTTCCTGTGCCTCTGCCGCATTAATATTGAAAACTCTTCCGCGGCCTTGTCCATTCGTGTTCTCCTGGTTCGGGCAATTTCTAATAATGTGGCCCGGTTTTCCACATTTATAACAAACTACATTGGCATAACTTGCTCCGACACTACTTGCTCCACCATTACTCGTTCCGATACCATTTGTTCCTTTCGTTCTATTAACCCCTGGTCCGTAGACCTCACACTTCGCCGCGCTATGACCATTTCTTTTACACTTGTTGCAAAATTTGGTGCAGAACCCCGAGTGATACTTTTCACACCTTTGGCATAGCTGCTTCTGATTGTTATTGTTGTTGCGGTTATTATTGTTGTTGGGATGATTGTTGTAGTTGCTGTTGTTGTTGTTGTTGTTGTTGTTGGGCCGTTTGTTGTAGTTGCGATTGATGTTGCGATTGTTGGGATAATTGTTGCGATTATTGTTGTAATTGCTGTTGTTGTTGTATTGGTGATTCTTATCACCATTTTCCTCCCACTTTCTTTTGACTTGCTTCACATTGGCCTCTTCAGCAGTCTGTTCTTTAATTCTTTCTTCAATCTGGTTCACTAGTTTGTGAGCCATTCTACATGCCTGTTGTATGGAGTCGGGCTCGTGTGAACTTATATCTTCTTGGATTCTTTCCGGTAATCCTTTCACAAACGCGTCGATCTTCTCTTCCTCATCTTCGAATGCTCCCGGACACAATAGGCACAATTCTGTGAATCGTCTTTCGTACGTGGTAATATCAAATCCTTGGGTTCGTAACCCTCTAAGTTCTGTCTTGAGCTTATTGACCTCGGTTCTGGGACGGTACTTCTCGTTCATCAAGTGCTTGAATGCTGACCACGGTAGTGCGTACGCATCATCTTGTCCCACTTGCTCTAGATAGGTATTCCACCATGTTAACGCAGAACCTGTGAAGGTATGCGTAGCGTACTTCACTTTGTCCTCTTCAGTACACTTACTTATGGCAAACACCGATTCGACCTTCTCGGTCCACCGTTTCAATCCGATCGGTCCTTCGGTTCCATCAAATTCCAAAGGTTTGCAGGCAGTGAATTCTTTGTAGGTGCATCCTACACGATTTCCTGTACTGCCAGATCCAAGGTTATTGTTGGTATGTAGCGCAGCCTGTACCGCGGCTATGTTTGAAGCTAGAAAAGTACGGAATTCCTCTTCATTCATATTCACGGTGTGTCGAGTAGTCGGTGCCATTTCCTTCAAAATAGTCAAATGGAACAAGTTAATCATACAGAATATTAAGAGTAGTTAATAGTATTTCGTAGCATAATATGAACTCATTTATAAAAGCTTTTTCTTCATATTAGCATTTTATAAGTTTAAATTCGGGTAGTACCTACCCGTTAAGTTCATACTTAGTAGCTAATATACAATTCAACTACTACAATTCTATATGAAAAACTGATTGTAATAATATTTCACGTTCAAACTTTTATACAATATTTTACAAACTTACAATACCGCTTATTTTACATAAAGCATGAAATATAGCACACAATAACTTTGATACAAGATAGTTGTGAAGATAATTCTAGCTAGTACACAAGTCGTTCAGCAAAGGCAATAAAGACACGTAACTCATATGTCCAGAAACAAGTCATGCATTCTGGTTTTACTAGGACTACTTCCCATCCTTAGTCTTGTGGAACATAACCGTTATGGCCGTTGATAAGACAGCGTGTTGTAACGTCGTCAAAGGGACGAGGGTTACGTAATGACCAACAGTCTCGTAATAACCTAAAAACCTCATTTCTTATCCCAATTACCGACTCCGTTACTTGTGGGAACGTTTTGTTTAATAGTTGTAGCCCGATGTTCTTGTTCTCACTTTGGTGAGAAGCGAACATTATTAACCCGTAAGCATAACATGCTTCTTTATGTTGCATGTTAGCCGCTTTTTCTAAATCACGAAGTCCTATATTCGGATATACTGAGTCAAAATAATTTCTTAACCCGTTACGTAAAATAGCATTTGGGTTCCCCGCAATATATGCGTCAAAGTAAACACATCGTAACTTATGGATTTCCCAATGTGATATCCCCCATCTTCCGAACGAAAGCCTTTTATAAACCAAGGCATTCTTACAAACTGATCTCGCCTTAAATAATTGTGCCGAGGAATTCTGACCGACTCTAGACAAGATTTCATCAATCATGTCTCCGGGTAGGTCTCTTAAAATATTGGGTTGTCTATCCATTTTGTGTTTTTATACTGTAAAATAGACAAGAGTTAGATTCATAAAAAAAAATACTTATTAATACAAGCAATTTTTACATATATCATAAAGCATAAGCACACTATATTACATATATTACACCACACGAATATAACTATCTTATTCCGACTCGCTCGTTTCTTCTTGTTCGGTTTTGGTTCGTTTTGCCAAGTTTCTAGGGATATATGATGTTCCCCTAATACGAGCCGTCGTTGTCCACATTGGTTTAGAAAAACCTGGTGGTTTAGAGGTTCCCGGGTCCTTGTTACAACTTAAGGACTTCGGGGGTTGACGATACATATAAAGTTCATCGGGGTTGGAATTAGATTTCTCTATTTTTATGCCCTTTCCCTTATTATTTTCTTTTGACTTTTTAAATTCAGTTGGGGTAATTTCTATAACATCATCAGAATTCTCGTCGGAATCCGATTCATCGGAGAATTGGTAATCCTCCCAATATTTTGCTTCCTTGGTGGAAACACCATTGACCATAATTAACCTTGGTCGGTTGGTTGAGGATTCTCTTTTACTTAACCGTTTTATTATTTCCCCCACCGGCTCTATTTCTTCTTCCGGTTCCGATTCTTCTTCCGGTTCTGATTCTTCTTCCGGTTCCGACTCTTCTTCCGGTTCCTCTTCGGGAACTTGTGAATCAGTCCACGAATCATTCCAATTTACATTTGACTCTTCATTATTATTAGGTGAGTCAATGGGACTTGTTCTAGAGGTAGACATCTATCACATAATATCAAACACGTTAAGAGATTAATATATCACATAATATTCATATGTTAAAAATATATAGTTTCCAACAAAAATGTTAAGCAATCATTTTTAAAGAAAACACGGTCGAAGTCCAGACTCACTAATGCATCCTAACAAACTCGATAAGACACACTAATGCAAATTTTCTGGTTCTCTAAGACCAACGCTCGGATACCAACTGAAATGTCCCGTTCTTATTGATTAAAAACGTTCCATATTAATTGATTTCGTTGCGAGGTTTTGACCTCTATATGAGACGTTTTTCAAAGACTGCATTCATTTTTAAAACAAACCATAACCTTTATTTCATAAATAAAGGTTTAAAAAGCTTTACGTAGATTATCAAATAATGATAATCTAAAATATCCTGTTTACACACGACCATTACATAATGGTTTACAATACAAATATGTTACATCGAAATCAGTTTCTTGAATGCAGTTTTTACACAATATCATACAAACATGGACTCCAAATCTTGTCCTTATTTTAGTATGCAACAGCGGAAGCTCTCTTAGTATTCACCTGAGAATAAACATGCTTTAAACGTCAACAAAAATGTTGGTGAGTTATAGGTTTAACCTATATATATCAAATCGTAACAATAGACCACAAGATTTCATATTTCAATACATATCCCATACATAGAGATAAAAATCATTCATATGGTGAACACCTGGTAACCGACATTAACAAGATGCATATATAAGAATATCCCCATCATTCCGGGACACCCTTCGGATATGATATAAATTTCGAAATACTAAAGCATCCGGTACTTTGGATGGGGTTTGTTAAGCCCAATAGATCAATCTTTAGGATTCGCGTCAATTAGGGTGTCTGTTCCCTAATTCTTAGATTACCAGACTTAATAAAAAGGGGCATATTCGATTTCGATAATTCAACCATAGAATGTAGTTTCACGTACTTGTGTCTATTTTGTAAATCATTTATAAAACCTGCATGTATTCTCATCCCAAAAATATTAGATTTTAAAAGTGGAACTATAACTCACTTTCACAGATTTTTACTTCGTCGGGAAGTAAGACTTGGCCACTGGTTGATTCACGAACCTATAACAATATATACATATATATCAAAGTATATTCAAAATATATTTACAACACTTTTAATATATTTTGATGTTTTAAGTTTATTAAGTCAGCTGTCCTCGTTAGTAACCTACAACTAGTTGTCCACAGTTAGATGTACAGAACTAAATCGATAAATATTATCTTGAATCAATCCACGACCCAGTGTATATGTATCTCAGTATTGATCACAACTTAAACTATATATATTTTGGAATCAACCTCAACCCTGTATAGCTAACTCCAACATTCACATATAGAGTGTCTATGGTTGTTCCGAAATATATATAGATGTGTCGACATGATAGGTCGAAACATTATATACGTGTCTATGGTATCTCAAGATTACATAATATACAATACAAGTTGATTAAGTTATGGTTGGAATAGATTTGTTACCAATTTTCACGTAGCTAAAATGAGAAAAATTATCCAATCTTGTTTTACCCATAACTTCTTCATTTTAAATCCGTTTTGAGTGAATCAAATTGCTATGGTTTCATATTGAACTCTATTTTATGAATCTAAATAGAAAAAGTATAGGTTTATAGTCGGAAAAATAAGTTACAAGTCGTTTTTGTAAAGGTAGTCATTTCAGTCGAAAGAACGACGTCTAGATGACCATTTTAGAAAACATACTTCCACTTTGAGTTTAACCATAATTTTTGGATATAGTTTCATGTTCATAATAAAAATCATTTTCTCAGAATAACAACTTTTAAATCAAAGTTTATCATAGTTTTTAATTAACTAACCCAAAACAGCCCGCGGTGTTACTACGACGGCGTAAATCCGGTTTTACGGTGTTTTTCGTGTTTCCAGGTTTTAAATCATTAAGTTAGCATATCATATAGATATAGAACATGTGTTTAGTTGATTTTAAAAGTCAAGTTAGAAGGATTAACTTTTGTTTGCGAACAAGTTTAGAATTAACTAAACTATGTTCTAGTGATTACAAGTTTAAACCTTCGAATAAGATAGCTTTATATGTATGAATCGAATGATGTTATGAACATCATTACTACCTTAATTTCCTTGGATAAACCTACTGGAAAAGAGAAAAATGGATCTAGCTTCAATGGATCCTTGGATGGCTCGAAGTTCTTGAAGCAGAATCATGACACAAAAACAAGTTCAAGTAAGATCATCACTTGAAATAAGATTGTTATAGTTATAGAAATTGAACCAAAGTTTGATTTTGATTATTACCTTGTATTAGAATGATAACCTACTGTAAGAAACAAAGATTTCTTGAGGTTGGATGATCACCTTACAAGATTGGAATTGAGCTAGCAAACTTGAAAGTATTCTTGATTTTATGAAACTAGAACTTTTGGAATTTATGAAGAACACTTAGAACTTGAAGATAGAACTTGAGAGAGATCAATTAGATGAAGAAAATTGAAGAATGAAAGTGTTTGTAGGTGTTTTTGGTCGTTGGTGTATGGATTAGATATAAAGGATATGTAATTTTGTTTTCATGTAAATAAGTCATGAATGATTACTCATATTTTTGTAATTTTATGAGATATTTCATGCTAGTTGCCAAATGATGGTTCCCACATGTGTTAGGTGACTCACATGGGCTGCTAAGAGCTGATCATTGGAGTGTATATACCAATAGTACATACATCTAAAAGCTGTGTATTGTACGAGTACGAATACGGGTGCATACGAGTAGAATTGTTGATGAAACTGAACGAGGATGTAATTGTAAGCATTTTTGTTAAGTAGAAGTATTTTGATAAGTGTATTGAAGTCTTTCAAAAGTGTATAAATACATATTAAAACACTACATGTATATACATTTTAACTGAGTCGTTAAGTCATCGTTAGTCGTTACATGTAAATGTTGTTTTGAAACCTTTAGGTTAACGATCTTGTTAAATGTTGTTAACCCAATGTTTATAATATCAAAAGAGATTTAAATTATTATATTATCATGATATTATGATGTATGAATATCTCTTAATATGATATATATACATTAAATGTCGTTACAACGATAATCGTTACATATATGTCTCGTTTCAAAATCATTAAGTTAGTAGTCTTGTTTTTACATATGTAGTTCATTGTTAATATACTTAATGAAATGTTTAATTATCATAATATAATGTTAACTATATATATAACCATATATATGTCATCATATAGTTTTTACAAGTTTTAACGTTCGTGAATCACCGGTCAACTTGGGTGGTCAATTGTCTATATGAAACCTATTTCAATTAATCAAGTCTTAACAAGTTTGATTGCTTAACATGTTGGAAACATTTAATCATGTAAATATCAATCTCAATTAATATATATAAACATGGAAAAGTTCGGGTCACTACAACTACATTATGTAATCTTGAGATACCATAGACACGTATACAATGTTTCGACCTATCATGTCGACCCATCTATATATATAGGGGGATGATTCTCACACACATTTTTTTGATCCTCACACACCTATTTTAACCTTTTACTCTTCTAATAATACTCAATTGGTGTGTGAGGATCAAAAAAGTGTGTGTGAGAATCATCCCCCATATATATATTGCGGAACAACCATAGACACTCTATATGTGAATGTTGGAGTTAGCTATACAGGGTTGAGGTTGATTCCAAAATATATATATAGTTTGAGTTGTGATCAATACTGAGATACATATACACTGGGTCGTGGATTGATTCAAGATAATATTTATCGATTTATTTCTGTACATCTAACTGTGGACAACTAGTTGTAGGTTACTAACGAGGACAGCTGACTTAATAAACTTAAAACATCAAAATGTATTAAAAGTATTGTAAATATATTTTGAACATACTTTGATATATATGTATATATTGTTATAGGTTCGTGAATCAACCAGTGGCTAAGTCTTACTTCCCGACGAAGTAAAAATCTGTGAAAGTGAGTTATAGTCCCACTTTTAAAATCTAATATTTTTGGGATGAGAATACATGCAGATTTTATAAATGATTTACAAAATAGACACAAGTACATGAAACTACATTCTATGGTTGAATTATCGAAATCGAATATGCCCCTTTTTATTAAGTCTGGTAATCTAAGAATTAGTGAACAGACACTCTAATTGACGCGAATCCTAAAGATAGATCTATTGGGCCTAACAAACCCCATCCAAAGTACCGGATGCTTTAGTACTACGAAATTTATATCATATCCGAAGGGTGTCCCGGAATGATGGGGATATTCTTATATATGCATCTTGTTAATGTCGGTTACCAGGTGTTCACCATATGAATGATTTTTATCTCTATGTATGGGATGTATATTGAAATATGAAATCTGGTGGTCTATTGTTACGATTTGATATATATAGGTTAAACCTATAAATCACCAACATTTTTGTTGACGTTTAAAGCATGTTTATTCTCAGGTGAATACTAAGAGCTTCCGCTGTTGCATACTAAAATAAGGACAAGATTTGGAGTCCATGTTTGTATGATATTGTGTAAAAACTGCATTCAAGAAACTGATTTCGATGTAACATATTTGTATTGTAAACCATTATGTAATGGTCGTGTGTAAACAGGATATTTTAGATTATCATTATTTGATAATCTACGTAAAGCTTTTTAAACCTTTATTTATGAAACAAAGGTTATGGTTTGTTTTAAAAATGAATGCAGTCTTTGAAAAACGTCTCATATAGAGGTCAAAACCTCGCAACGAAATCAATTAATATGGAACGTTTTTAATCAATAAGAACGGGACATTTCATAAAAGCTGCGTATTGTACGAGTACGAATACGGGTGCATACAAGTAGAATTGTTGATGAAACTGAACGATGATGTAATTGTAATCATTTTTGTTAAGTAGAAGTATTTTGATAAGTGTCTTGAAGTCTTTCAAAAGTGTATGAATACATATTAAAACACTACATGTATATACATTTTAACTGAGTCGTTAAGTCATCGTTAGTCGTTACATGTAAGTGTTGTTTTGAAACCTTTAGGTTAACGATCTTGTTAAATGTTGTTAACCCAATGTTTATAATATCAAATGAGATTTAAAATTATTATATTATCATGATAATATGATGTATGAATATCTCTTAATATGATATATATACATTAAATGTCGTTACAACGATAATCGTTACATATATGTCTCATTTCAAAATCATTAAGTTAGTAGTCTTGCTTTTACATATGTAGTTCATTGTTAATATACTTAATGATATGTTTACTTATCATAATATCATGTTAACTATATATATATATCCATATATATGTCATCATATATTTTTTACAAATTTTAACGTTCGTGAATCACCGGTCAACTTGGGTGGTCAATTGTCTATATGAAACCTATTTCAATTAATCAAGTCTTAACAAGTTTGATTGCTTAACATGTTGGAAACACTTAATCATGTAAATAAAAATTTCATTTAATATATATAAACATGGAAAAGTTCGGGTCACTACAGTACCTACCCGTTAAATAAATTTCGTCCCGAAATTTTAAGCAGTTGGAGGTGTTGACGTATCTTCTGGAAATAAGTGCGGGTATTTCTTCTTCATCTGATCTTCTCATTCCCAGGTGAACTCGGGTCCTCTACGAGCATTCCATCGAACCTTAACAATTGGTATCTTATTTTGTTTAAGTCTTTTAACCTCACGATCCATTATTTCGACGGGTTCTTCGATGAATTGAAGTTTTTCGTTGATTTGGAGTTCGTCTAACGGAATAGTGAGATCTTCTTTAGCAAAACATTTCTTCAAATTCGAGACGTGGAAAGTGTTATGTACAGCCGCGTGTTATTAAGGTAACTCAAGTAGGTAAGCTACTGGTCCGACACGATCAATAATCTTGAATGGTCCAATATACCTTGGATTTAATTTACCCCGTTTACCAAATCGAACAACGCCTTTCCAAGGTGGAACCTTAAGCATGACCATCTCTCCAATTTCAAATTCTATATCTTTTCTTTTAATGTCGGCGTAGCTCTTTTGTCGACTTTGGGCGGTTTTCAACCGTTGTTGAATTTGGATGATCTTCTCGGTAGTTTCTTGTATTATCTCCGGACTCGTAATCTGTCTATCCCCCACTTCACTCCAACAAATTGGAGACCTGCACTTTCTACCATAAAATGCTTCAAATGGCGCCATCTCAATGCTTGAATGGTAGCTGTTGTTGTAGGAAAATTCTGCTAACGGTAGATGTCGATCCCAACTATTTCCGAAATCAATAACACATGCTCGTAGCATGTCTTCAAGCGTTTGTATCGTCCTTTCGATCTGCCCATCAGTTTGTGGATGATAGGCAGTACTCATGTCTAGACGAGTTCCTAATGCTTGCTGTAATGTCTGCCAGAATCTTGAAATAAATCTGCCATCCCTATCAGAGATAATAGAGATTGGTATTCCATGTCTGGAGATGACTTCCTTCAAATACAGTCGTGCTAACTTCTCCATCTTGTTATCTTCTCTTATTGGCAGGAAGTGAAATGTCCCGTTCTTATTGATTAAAAACGTTCCATATTAATTGATTTCGTTGCGAGGTTTTGACCTCTATATGAGACGTTTTTCAAAGACTGCATTCATTTTTAAAACAAACCATAACCTTTATTTCATAAATAAAGGTTTAAAAAGCTTTACGTAGATTATCAAATAATGATAATCTAAAATATCCTGTTTACACACGACCATTACATAATGGTTTACAATACAAATATGTTACATCGAAATCAGTTTCTTGAATGCAGTTTTTACACAATATCATACAAACATGGACTCCAAATCTTGTCCTTATTTTAGTATGCAACAGCGGAAGCTCTTAATATTCACCTGAGAATAAACATGCTTTAAACGTCAACAAAAATGTTGGTGAGTTATAGGTTTAACCTATATATATCAAATCGTAACAATAGACCACAAGATTTCATATTTCAATACACATCCCATACATAGAGATAAAAATCATTCATATGGTGAACACCTGGTAACCGACAATAACAAGATGCATATATAAGAATATCCCCATCATTCCGGGACACCCTTCGGATATGATATAAATTTCGAAGTACTAAAGCATCCGGTACTTTGGATGGGGTTTGTTAGGCCCAATAGATCTATCTTTAGGATTCGCGTCAATTAGGGTGTCTGTTCCCTAATTCTTAGATTACCAGACTTAATAAAAAGGGGCATATTCGATTTCGATAATTCAACCATAGAATGTAGTTTCACGTACTTGTGTCTATTTTGTAAATCATTTATAAAACCTGCATGTATTCTCATCCCAAAAATATTAGATTTTAAAAGTGGGACTATAACTCACTTTCACAGATTTTTACTTCGTCGGGAAGTAAGACTTGGCCACTGTTGATTCACGAACCTATAACAATATATACATATATATTAAAGTATGTTCAAAATATATTTACAACACTTTTAATATATTTTGATGTTTTAAGTTTATTAAGTCAGCTGTCCTCGTTAGTAACCTATAACTAGTTGTCCACAGTTAGATGTACAGAAATAAATCGATAAATATTATCTTGAATCAATCCACGACCCAGTGTATACGTATCTCAGTATTGATCACAACTCAAACTATATATATTTTGGAATCAACCTCAACCCTGTATAGCTAACTCCAACATTCACATATAGAGTGTCTATGGTTGTTCCGAAATATATATAGATGTGTCGACATGATAGGTCGAAACATTGTATACGTGTCTATGGTATCTCAAGATTACATAATATACAATACAAGTTGATTAAGTTATGGTTGGAATAGATTTGTTACCAATTTTCACGTAGCTAAAATGAGAAAAATTATCCAATCTTGTTTTACCCATAACTTCTTCATTTTAAATCCGTTTTGAGTGAATCAAATTGCTATGGTTTCATATTGAACTCTATTTTATGAATCTAAATAGAAAAAGTATAGGTTTATAGTCGGAAAAATAAGTTACAAGTCGTTTTTGTAAAGGTAGTCATTTCAGTCGAAAGAACGACGTCTAGATGACCATTTTAGAAAACATACTTCCACTTTGAGTTTAACCATAATTTTTGGATATAGTTTCATGTTCATAATAAAAATCATTTTCTCAGAATAACAACTTTTAAATCAAAGTTTATCATAGTTTTTAATTAACTAACCCAAAACAGCCCGCGGTGTTACTACGACGGCGTAAATCCGGTTTTACGGTGTTTTTCGTGTTTCCAGGTTTTAAATCATTAAGTTAGCATATCATATAGATATAGAACATGTGTTTAGTTGATTTTAAAAGTCAAGTTAGAAGGATTAACGTTTGTTTGCGAACAAGTTTAGAATTAACTAAACTATGTTCTAGTGATTACAAGTTTAAACCTTCGAATAAGATAGCTTTATATGTATGAATCGAATGATGTTATGAACATCATTACTACCTTAATTTCCTTGGATAAACCTACTGGAAAAGAGAAAAATGGATCTAGCTTCAATGGATCCTTGGATGGCTCGAAGTTCTTGAAGCAGAATCATGACACGAAAACAAGTTCAAGTAAGATCATCACTTGAAATAAGATTGTTATAGTTATAGAAATTGAACCAAAGTTTGAATATGATTATTACCTTGTATTAGAATGATAACCTACTGTAAGAAACAAAGATTTCTTGAGGTTGGATGATCACCTTACAAGATTGGAAGTGAGCTAGCAAACTTGAAAGTATTCTTGATTTTATGAAACTAGAACTTTTGGAATTTATGAAGAACACTTAGAACTTGAAGATAGAACTTGAGAGAGATCAATTAGATGAAGAAAATTGAAGAATGAAAGTGTTTGTAGGTGTTTTTGGTCGTTGGTGTATGGATTAGATATAAAGGATATGTAATTTTGTTTTCATGTAAATAAGTCATGAATGATTACTCATATTTTTGTAATTTTATGAGATATTTCATGCTAGTTGCCAAATGATGGTTCCCACATGTGTTAGGTGACTCACATGGGCTGCTAAGAGCTGATCATTGGAGTGTATATACCAATAGTACATACATCTAAAAGCTGTGTATTGTACGAGTACGAATACGGGTGCATACGAGTAGAATTGTTGATGAAACTGAACGAGGATGTAATTGTAAGCATTTTTGTTAAGTAGAAGTATTTTGATAAGTGTATTGAAGTCTTTCAAAAGTGTATAAATACATATTAAAACACTACATGTATATACATTTTAACTGAGTCGTTAAGTCATCGTTAGTCGTTACATGTAAGTGTTGTTTTGAAACCTTTAGGTTAACGATCTTGTTAAATGTTGTTAACCCAATGTTTATAATATCAAATGAGATTTTAAATTATTATATTATCATGATATTATCATGTATGAATATCTCTTAATATGATATATATACATTAAATGTCTTTACAACGATAATCGTTACATATATGTCTCGTTTAAAAATCATTAAGTTAGTAGTCTTGTTTTTACATATGTAGTTCATTGTTAATATACTTTATGATATGTTTTCTTATCATAGTATCATGTTAACTATATATATATATCCATATATATGTCATCATATAGTTTTTACAAGTTTTAACGTTCGTGAATCACCGATCAACTTGGGTGGTCAATTGTCTATATGAAACATATTTCAATTAATCAAGTCTTAACAAGTTTGATTGCTTAACATGTTGGAAACATTTAATCATGTAAATATCAATCTCAATTAATATATATAAACATGGAAAAGTTCGGGTCACTACAGTACCTACCCGTTAAATAAATTTCGTCCCGAAATTTTAAGCTGTTGAAGGTGTTGACGAATCTTCTGGAAATAGATGCGGGTATTTCTTCTTCATCTGATCTTCACGCTCCCAGGTGAACTCGGGTCCTCTACGAGCATTCCATCGAACCTTAACAATTGGTATCTTGTTTTGCTTAAGTCTTTTAACCTCACGATCCATTATTTCGACGGGTTCTTCGATGAATTGAAGTTTTTCGTTGATTTGGATTTCATCTAACGGAATAGTGAGATCTTCTTTAGCAAAACATTTCTTTAAATTCGAGACGTGGAAAGTGTTATGTACAGCCGCGAGTTGTTGAGGTAACTCTAGTCGGTAAGCTACTGGTCTGACACGATCAATAATCTTGAATGGTCCAATATACCTTGGATTTAATTTCCCTCGTTTACCAAATCGAACAACGCCTTTCCAAGGTGCAACTTTAAGCATGACCATCTCTCCAATTTCAAATTCTATATCTTTTCTTTTAATGTCAGCGTAGCTCTTTTGTCGACTTTGGGCGGTTTTCAACCGTTGTTGAATTTGGATGATCTTCTCGGTAGTTTCTTGTATAATCTCCGGACCCGTAATCTGTCTATCCCCCACTTCACTCCAACAAATCGGAGACCTGCACTTTCTACCATAAAGTGCTTCAAACGGCGCCATCTCAATGCTTGAATGGTAGCTGTTGTTGTAGGAAAATTCTGCTAGCGGTAGATGTCGATCCCAACTGTTTCCGAAATCAATAACACATGCTCGTAGCATGTCTTCAAGCGTTTGTATCGTCCTTTCGCTCTGCCCATCAGTTTGTGGATGATAGGCAGTACTCATGCCTAGACGAGTTCCTAATGCTTGCTGTAATGTCTGCCAGAATCTTGAAATAAATCTGCCATCCCTATCAGAGATAATAGAGATTGGTATTCCATGTCTAGAGACGACTTCCTTCAAATACAGTCGTGCTAACTTCTCCATCTTGTCATCTTCTCTTATTGGTAGGAAGTGTGCTGATTTGGTGAGACGATCAACTATTACCCAAATAGTATCAAAACCACTTGCAGTCCTTGGCAATTTAGTGATGAAATCCATGGTAATGTTTTCCCATTTCCATTCCGGGATTTCGGGTTGTTGAAGTAGACCTGATGGTTTCTGATGCTCAGCTTTGACCTTAGAACACGTCAAACATTCTCCTACGTATTTAGCAACATCGGCTTTCATACCCGGCCACCAAAAATGTTTCTTGAGATCCTTGTACATCTTCCCCGTTCCAGGATGTATTGAGTATCTGGTTTTATGAGCTTCTCTAAGTACCATTTCTCTCATATCTCCAAATTTTGGTACCCAAATCCTTTCAGCCCTATACCGGGTTCCGTCTTCCCGAATATTAAGATGCTTCTCCGATCCTTTGGGTATTTCATCCTTTAAATTTCCCTCTTTTAAAACTCCTTGTTGCGCCTCCTTTATTTGAGTAGTAATGTTATTATGAATCATTATATTCATAGATTTTACTCGAATGGGTTCTCTGTCCTTCCTGCTCAAGGCATCGGCTACCACATTTGCCTTCCCCGGGTGGTAACGAATCTCAAAGTCGTAATCATTCAATAATTCAATCCACCTACGCTGCCTCATATTCAGTTGTTTCTGATTAAATATGTGTTGAAGACTTTTGTGGTCGGTATATATAATACTTTTGACCCCATATAAGTAGTGCCTCCAAGTCTTTAATGCAAAAACAACCGCGCCTAATTCCAAATCATGCGTCGTATAATTTTGTTCGTGAATCTTCAATTGTCTAGACGCATAAGCAATCACCTTCGTTCGTTGCATTAATACACAACCGAGACCTTGCTTTGATGCATCACAATAAATCACAAAATCATCATTCCCTTCAGGCAATGACAATATAGGTGCCGTAGTTAGCTTTTTCTTCAATAACTGAAACGCTTTCTCTTGTTCATCATTCCATTCAAATTTCTTCCCTTTATGCGTTAATGCAGTCAAGGGTTTTGCTATTCTGGAAAAGTCTTGGATGAACCTTCTGTAGTAACCAGCTAGTCCTAAAAACTGGCGTATGTGTTTCGGAGTTTTCGGGGTTTCCCACTTTTCAACAGTTTCTATCTTTGCCGGATCCACCTTAATACCTTCTTTGTTCACTATGTGACCGAGGAATTGAACTTCTTCCAACCAAAATGCACACTTTGAAAACTTAGCGTACAATTCTTCCTTCCTCAATACTTCTAACACCTTTCTCAAATGTTCACCGTGTTCTTGGTCATTCTTTGAGTAAATAAGTATGTCATCAATGAAAACAATGACAAACTTGTCAAGGTATGGTCCACACACTCGGTTCATAAGGTCCATGAACACAGCTGGTGCATTAGTTAAACCAAACGGCATGACCATAAACTCGTAATGACCGTAACGTGTTCTGAAAGCAGTCTTTGGAATATCATCTTCTTTCACCCGCATTTGATGATACCCGGAACGTAAGTCAATCTTTGAATAAACAGACGAGCCTTGTAGTTGATCAAATAAGTCGTCGATTCTCGGTAGTGGGTAGCGGTTCTTGATGGTAAGTTTGTTCAACTCTCGGTAGTCGATACACAACCTGAATGTACCATCTTTCTTCTTGACAAACAAAACAGGAGCTCCCCACGGTGATGTGCTTGGTCGAATGAAACCACGCTCTTAAAGTTCTTGTAATTGGCTTTGAAGTTCTTTCATCTCGCTGGGTGCGAGTCTGTAAGGAGCACGAGCTATTGGTGTAGCTCCTGGTACAAGATCTATTTGAAATTCAACGGATCGATGTGGGGGTAATCCCGGTAATTCTTTCGGAAATACATCAGGAAATTCTTTTGCGACGGGAACATCATTGATGCTCTTTTCTTCAGTTTGTACTTTCTCGACGTGTGCTAGAACAGCATAGCAACCTTTTCTTATTAGTTTTTGTGCCTTCAAATTACTAATAAGATGTAGCTTCGTGTTGCCCTTTTCTCCGTACACCATTAAGGGTTTTCCTTTTTCTCGTATAATGCGAATTGCATTTTTGTAACAAACGATATCCGCTTTCACTTCTTTCAACCAGTCCATACCGATTATCACATCAAAACTCCCTAACTCTACTGGTATCAAATCAATCTTAAATGTTTCGCTAACCAGTTTAATTTCTCGATTCCGACATATATTATCTGCTGAAATTAATTTACCATTTGCTAATTCGAGTAAAAATTTACTATCCAAAGGCGTCAATGGACAACTTAATTTAGCACAAAAATCTCTACTCATATAGCTTCTATCCGCACCCGAATCAAATAAAACGTAAGCAGATTTATTGTCAATAAGAAACGTACCCGTAACAAGCTCCGGGTCTTCGTGTGCCTCTGCCGCATTAATATTGAAAACTCTTCCACGGCCTTGTCCATTCGTGTTCTCCTGGTTCGGGCAATTTCTAATAATGTGGCCTGGTTTTCCACATTTATAACAAACTACATTGGCATAACTTGCTCCGACACTACTTGCTCCGCCATTACTCGTTCCGACACCATTTGTTCCTTTCGTTCTATTAACCCCTGGTCCGTAGACCTCACACTTCGCCGCGCTATGACCATTTCTTTTACACTTGTTGCAAAATTTGGTGCAGAACCCCGAGTGATTCTTTTCACACCTTTGGCATAGCTGCTTCTGATTGTTGTTGTTGTTGCGGTTATTATTATTGTTGGGATGATTGTTGTAGTTGCTGTTGTTGTTGTTGTTGTTGTTGTTGTTGGGCCGTTTGTTGTAGTTGCGATTGTTGGGATAATTGTTGCGATTATTGTTGTAATTGCTGTTGTTGTTGTATTGGTGATTCTTATCACCGTTTTCCTCCCACTTTCTTTTGACTTGCTTCACATTGGCCTCTTCAGCAGTCTGTTCTTTAATTCTTTCTTCAATCTGGTTCACTAGTTTGTGAGCCATTCTACATGCCTGTTGTATGGAGGCGGGCTCGTGTGAACTTATATCTTCTTGGATTCTTTCCGGTAATCCTTTCACAAACGCGTCGATCTTCTCTTCCTCATCTTCGAATGCTCCCGGACACAATAGGTACAATTCTGTGAATCGTCTTTCGTACGTGGTAATATCAAATTCTTGGGTTCGTAACCCTCTAAGTTCTGTCTTGAGCTTATTGACCTCGGTTCTGGGACGGTACTTCTCGTTCATCAAGTGCTTGAATGCTGACCACGGTAGTGCGTACGCATCGTCTTGTCCCACTTGCTCTAGATAGGTATTCCACCATGTTAACGCAGAACCTGTGAAGGTATGCGTAGCGTACTTCACTTTGTCCTCTTCAGTACACTTACTTATGGCAAACACCGATTCGACCTTCTCGGTCCACCGTTTCAATCCGATCGGTCCTTCGGTTCCATCAAATTCCAAAGGTTTGCAGGCAGTGAATTCTTTGTAGGTGCATCCTACACGATTTCCTGTACTGCTAGATCCAAGGTTATTGTTGGTATGTAGCGCAGCCTGTACTGCGGCTATGTTTGAAGCTAGAAAAGTACGGAATTCCTCTTCATTCATATTCACGGTGTGTCGAGTAGTCGGTGCCATTTCCTTCAAAATAGTCAAATGGAACAAGTTAATCATACAGAATATTAAGAGTAGTTAATAGTATTTCGTAGCATAATATGAACTCATTTATAAAAGCTTTTTCTTCATATTAGCGTTTTATAAGTTTAAATTCGGGTAGTACCTACCCGTTAAGTTCATACTTAGTAGCTAATATACAATTCAACTACTACAATTCTATATGAAAAACTGATTATAATAATATTTCGCGTTCAAACTTTTATACAATATTTTACAAACTTACAATACCGCTTATTTTACATAAAGCATGAAATATAGCACACAATAACTTTGATACAAGATTGTTGTGAACATAATTCTAGCTAGTACACAAGTCGTTCAGCAAAGGCAATAAAGACACGTAATTCATACGTCCAGAAACAAGTCATGCATTCTGGTTTTACTAGGACTACTTCCCATCCTTGGTCTTGTACAACATAACCGTTATGGCCGTTGATAAGACAGCGTGTTGTAACGTCGTCAAAGGGACGAGGGTTACGTAATGTCCAACAGTCCCGTAACAATCTAAAAACCTCATTTCTTACCCCAATTACCGACTCCGTCACTTGTGGGAACGTTTTGTTTAATAGCTGTAGCCCGATGTTCTTTTTCTCACTTTGGTGAGAAGCGAACATTACTAACCCATAAGCATAGCATGCTTCTTTATGTTGCATGTTAGCCGCTTTTTCTAAATCATGAAGTCCTATATTCGGATACATTGAGTCAAAATAATTTCTTAACCCGTTGCGTAAAATAGCATTTGAGTTCCCCGCAATATATGCATCAAAGTAAACACATCGTAACTTATGGGTTTCCCAATGTGATATCCCCCATCTTTCAAACGAAAGTCTCTTATAAACCAAGACATTCTTGGAACGTTCTTCGAATGTCTTACAAACTGATCTCGCCTTAAATAGTTGTGCCGAGGAATTCTGACCGACTCTAGACAAGATTTCATCAATCATGTCTCCGGGTAGGTCTCTTAAAATATTGGGTTGTCTATCCATTTTGTGTTTTTATACTGTAAAATAGACAAGAGTTAGATTCAAAAAAAAAAAAAAAAATACTTATTAATACAAGCAATTTTTACATATATCATAAATCATAAGAACACTATATTACATATATTACACCACACGAATACAACTATCTTATTCCGACTCTCTCGTTTCTTCTTCTTCGGTTTTGGTTCGTTTTGCCAAGTTTCTAGGGATATATGATGTTCCCCTAATACGAGCCATCGTTGTCCACATTGGTTTAGAAAAACCTGGTGGTTTAGAGGTTCCCGGGTCATTGTTACAACTTAAGGACTTCGGGCGTTGACGATACATATAAAGTTCATCGGGGTTGGAATTAGATTTCTCTATTTTTATGCCCTTTCCCTTATTATTTTCTTTTGCCTTTTTAAATTCAGTTGGGGTAATTTCTATAACATCATCGGAATTCTCGTCGGAATCCGATTCATCGGAGAATTGGTAATCCTCCCAATATTTTGCTTCCTTGGCGGAAACACCATTGACCATAATTAACCTTGGTCGGTTGGTTGAGGATTTTTTTTTACTTAACCGTTTTATTATTTCCCCCACCGGTTCTATTTCTTCATCCGGTTCCGATTCTTCTTCCGGTTCCGATTCTTCTTCCGGTTCCGACTCTTCTTCCGGTTCCTCTTCGGGAACTTGTGAATCAGTCCACGAATCATTCCAATTTACATTTGACTCTTCATTATTATTAGGTGAGTCAATGGGACTTGTTCTAGAGGTAGACATCTATCACATAATATCAAACATGTTAAGAGATTAATATATCACATAATATTCATATGTTAAAAATATATAGTTTCCAACAAAAATGTTAAGCAATCATTTTTAAAGAAAACACGGTCGAAGTCCAGACTCACTAATGCATCCTAACAAACTCGATAAGACACACTAATGCAAATTTTCTGGTTCTCTAAGACCAACGCTCGGATACCAACTGAAATGTCCCGTTCTTATTGATTAAAAACGTTCCATATTAATTGATTTCGTTGCGAGGTTTTGACCTCTATATGAGACGTTTTTCAAAGACTGCATTCATTTTTAAAACAAACCATAACCTTTATTTCATAAATAAAGGTTTAAAAAGCTTTACGTAGATTATCAAATAATGATAATCTAAAATATCCTGTTTACACACGACCATTACATAATGGTTTACAATACAAATATGTTACATCGAAATCAGTTTCTTGAATGCAGTTTTTACACAATATCATACAAACATGGACTCCAAATCTTGTCCTTATTTTAGTATGCAACAGCGGAAGCTCTTAATATTCACCTGAGAATAAACATGCTTTAAACGTCAACAAAAATGTTGGTGAGTTATAGGTTTAACCTATATATATCAAATCGTAACAATAGACCACAAGATTTCATATTTCAATACACATCCCATACATAGAGATAAAAATCATTCATATGGTGAACACCTGGTAACCGACAATAACAAGATGCATATATAAGAATATCCCCATCATTCCGGGACACCCTTCGGATATGATATAAATTTCGAAGTACTAAAGCATCCGGTACTTTGGATGGGGTTTGTTAGGCCCAATAGATCTATCTTTAGGATTCGCGTCAATTAGGGTGTCTGTTCCCTAATTCTTAGATTACCAGACTTAATAAAAAGGGGCATATTCGATTTCGATAATTCAACCATAGAATGTAGTTTCACGTACTTGTGTCTATTTTGTAAATCATTTATAAAACCTGCATGTATTCTCATCCCAAAAATATTAGATTTTAAAAGTGGGACTATAACTCACTTTCACAGATTTTTACTTCGTCGGGAAGTAAGACTTGGCCACTGTTGATTCACGAACCTATAACAATATATACATATATATTAAAGTATGTTCAAAATATATTTACAACACTTTTAATATATTTTGATGTTTTAAGTTTATTAAGTCAGCTGTCCTCGTTAGTAACCTATAACTAGTTGTCCACAGTTAGATGTACAGAAATAAATCGATAAATATTATCTTGAATCAATCCACGACCCAGTGTATACGTATCTCAGTATTGATCACAACTCAAACTATATATATTTTGGAATCAACCTCAACCCTGTATAGCTAACTCCAACATTCACATATAGAGTGTCTATGGTTGTTCCGAAATATATATAGATGTGTCGACATGATAGGTCGAAACATTGTATACGTGTCTATGGTATCTCAAGATTACATAATATACAATACAAGTTGATTAAGTTATGGTTGGAATAGATTTGTTACCAATTTTCACGTAGCTAAAATGAGAAAAATTATCCAATCTTGTTTTACCCATAACTTCTTCATTTTAAATCCGTTTTGAGTGAATCAAATTGCTATGGTTTCATATTGAACTCTATTTTATGAATCTAAATAGAAAAAGTATAGGTTTATAGTCGGAAAAATAAGTTACAAGTCGTTTTTGTAAAGGTAGTCATTTCAGTCGAAAGAACGACGTCTAGATGACCATTTTAGAAAACATACTTCCACTTTGAGTTTAACCATAATTTTTGGATATAGTTTCATGTTCATAATAAAAATCATTTTCTCAGAATAACAACTTTTAAATCAAAGTTTATCATAGTTTTTAATTAACTAACCCAAAACAGCCCGCGGTGTTACTACGACGGCGTAAATCCGGTTTTACGGTGTTTTTCGTGTTTCCAGGTTTTAAATCATTAAGTTAGCATATCATATAGATATAGAACATGTGTTTAGTTGATTTTAAAAGTCAAGTTAGAAGGATTAACGTTTGTTTGCGAACAAGTTTAGAATTAACTAAACTATGTTCTAGTGATTACAAGTTTAAACCTTCGAATAAGATAGCTTTATATGTATGAATCGAATGATGTTATGAACATCATTACTACCTTAATTTCCTTGGATAAACCTACTGGAAAAGAGAAAAATGGATCTAGCTTCAATGGATCCTTGGATGGCTCGAAGTTCTTGAAGCAGAATCATGACACGAAAACAAGTTCAAGTAAGATCATCACTTGAAATAAGATTGTTATAGTTATAGAAATTGAACCAAAGTTTGAATATGATTATTACCTTGTATTAGAATGATAACCTACTGTAAGAAACAAAGATTTCTTGAGGTTGGATGATCACCTTACAAGATTGGAAGTGAGCTAGCAAACTTGAAAGTATTCTTGATTTTATGAAACTAGAACTTTTGGAATTTATGAAGAACACTTAGAACTTGAAGATAGAACTTGAGAGAGATCAATTAGATGAAGAAAATTGAAGAATGAAAGTGTTTGTAGGTGTTTTTGGTCGTTGGTGTATGGATTAGATATAAAGGATATGTAATTTTGTTTTCATGTAAATAAGTCATGAATGATTACTCATATTTTTGTAATTTTATGAGATATTTCTTGCTAGTTGCCAAATGATGGTTCCCACATGTGTTAGGTGACTCACATGGGCTGCTAAGAGCTGATCATTGGAGTGTATATACCAATAGTACATACATCTAAAAGCTGTGTATTGTACGAGTACGAATACGGGTGCATACGAGTAGAATTGTTGATGAAACTGAACGAGGATGTAATTGTAAGCATTTTTGTTAAGTAGAAGTATTTTGATAAGTGTATTGAAGTCTTTCAAAAGTGTATAAATACATATTAAAACACTACATGTATATACATTTTAACTGAGTCGTTAAGTCATCGTTAGTCGTTACATGTAAGTGTTGTTTTGAAACCTTTAGGTTAACGATCTTGTTAAATGTTGTTAACCCAATGTTTATAATATCAAATGAGATTTTAAATTATTATATTATCATGATATTATCATGTATGAATATCTCTTAATATGATATATATACATTAAATGTCTTTACAACGATAATCGTTACATATATGTCTCGTTTAAAAATCATTAAGTTAGTAGTCTTGTTTTTACATATGTAGTTCATTGTTAATATACTTTATGATATGTTTTCTTATCATAGTATCATGTTAACTATATATATATATCCATATATATGTCATCATATAGTTTTTACAAGTTTTAACGTTCGTGAATCACCGATCAACTTGGGTGGTCAATTGTCTATATGAAACATATTTCAATTAATCAAGTCTTAACAAGTTTGATTGCTTAACATGTTGGAAACATTTAATCATGTAAATATCAATCTCAATTAATATATATAAACATGGAAAAGTTCGGGTCACTACAGGAAGTGTGCTGATTTGGTGAGACGATCAACTATTACCCAAATAGTATCAAAACCACTTGCAGTCCTTGGCAATTTAGTGATGAAATCCATGGTAATGTTTTCCCATTTCCATTCCGGGATTTCGGGTTGTTGAAGTAGACCTGATGGTTTCTGATGCTCAGCTTTGACCTTAGAACACGTCAAACATTCTCCTACGTATTTAGCAACATCGACTTTCATACCCGGCCACCAAAAATGTTTCTCGAGATCCTTGTACATCTTCCCCGTTCCAGGATGTATTGAGTATCTGGTTTTATGAGCTTCTCTAAGTACCATTTCTCTCATATTTCCAAATTTTGGTACCCAAATCCTTTCAGCCCTATACCAGGTTCCGTCTTCCCGAATATTAAGATGCTTCTCCGATCCTCTGGGTATTTCATCCTTTAAATTTCCCTCTTTTAAAACTCCTTGTTGTGCCTCCTTTATTTGAGTAGTAAGGTTATTGTGAATCATTATATTCATAGATTTTACTCGAATGGGTTCTCTGTCCTTCCTGCTCAAGGCATCGGCCACCACATTTGCCTTCCCCAGGTGGTAACGAATCTCAAAGTCGTAATCATTCAACAATTCAATCCACCTACGCTGCCTCATATTCAGTTCTTTCTGAATAAATATGTGTTGAAGACTTTTGTGGTCGGTATATATAATACTTTTGACCCCATATAAGTAGTGCCTCCAAGTATTTAATGCAAAAACAACCGCGCCTAATTCCAAATCATGCGTCGTATAATTCTGTTCGTGAATCTTCCATTGTCTAGACGCATAAGCAATTACTTTCATTCGTTGCATTAATACACAACCGAGACCTTGCTTTGAGGCGTCACAATATATCACAAAATCATCATTCCCTTCAGGTAATGACAATATAGGTGCCGTAGTTAACTTTTTCTTTAACAATTGAAACGCTTTCTCTTGTTCATCTTCCATTCAAATTTCTTCTCTTTATGCGTTAATGCAGTCAAGGGTTTTGCTATTCTGGAAAAGTCTTGGATGAACCTTCTGTAGTAACCCGCTAGTCCTAAAAATTGGCGTATGTGTTTCGGAGTTTTCGGGGTTTCCCACTTTTCAACGGTTTCGATCTTTGCTGGATCCACCTGAATACCTTCTTTGTTCACTATGTGACCGAGGAATTGAACTTCTTCCAACCAAAATGCACACTTTGAAAACTTAGCGTACAGTTTTTCTTTTCTCAGCAACTCTAGCACTTTTCTCAAATGTTCTTCGTGCTCTTGATCATTCTTCGAGTAAATAAGTATGTCATCGATGAAAACAATGACAAACTTATCAAGATATGGCCCACACACTCGGTTCATGATGTCCATGAACACAGCTGGTGCGTTAGTCAATCCAAACGGCATAACCATAAACTCGTAATGACCGTAACGCGTCCTAAAAGCAGTCTTTGGAATATCATCCTCCTTCACCCGCATTTGATGATATCCAGAACATAAATCGATCTTCGAATAAACAGAAGAGCCTTGTAGTTGATCAAATAAGTCGTCGATTCTCGGTAGTGGGTAGCGGTTCTTGATGGTAAGTTTGTTCAACTATCGGTAGTCGATACACAACCTGAATGTACCATCTTTCTTCTTGACAAACAAAACAGGAGCTCCCCACGGTGATGTGCTTGATCGAATGAAACCACGCTCTAAAAGTTCTTGTAATTGGCTCTGAAGTTCCTTCATTTCACTAGGTGCGAGTCTGTATGGAGCACGAGCTATTGGTGCAGCTCCCGGTACAAGGTCTATTTGAAATTCAACGGATCGGTGTGGAGGTAGTCCCGGTAATTCTTTCGAAAATACATCGGGAAATTCTTTTACGACGGGAATATCATTGATGTTCTTTTCTTCGGAATTGAATTTATCGACGTGTGCTAGTACAGCATAGCAACCTTTTCTTATTAGTTTTTGTGCCTTCAGGTTACTAATAAGATTTAACTTCGCGTTGCTCTTTTCTCCGTACACCATTAAGGGTTTTCCTTTTTCTCGTATAATGCGAATTGCATTTTTGTAACAAACGATCTCTGCTTTCACTTCTCTCAACCAGTCCATACCGATTATCACATCAAAACTCCCTAACTCTACTGGTATCAAGTCAATCTTAAATGTTTTGCTAACCAGTTTAATTTCTCGATTCCAACATATATTATCTGCTGAAATTAATTTACCATTTGCTAATTCGAGTAAAAATTTACTATCCAAAGGCGCCAATGGGCAACTTAATTTAGCACAAAATTCTCTACTCATATAGCTTCTATCCGTACCCGAATCAAATAAAACATAAGCAGATTTATCGTCAATAAGAAACGTACCCGTAACAAGCTCCGGGTCTTCCTGTGCCTCTGCCGCATTAATATTGAAAACTCTTCCGCGGCCTTGTCCATTCGTGTTCTCCTGGTTCGGGCAATTTCTAATAATGTGGCCCAGTTTTCCACATTTATAACAAACTACATTGGCATAACTTGCTCCGACACTACTTTCTCCGCCATTACTCGTTCCGACACCATTTGTTCCTTTCGTTCTGTTAACCCCTGGTCCGTAGACCTCACACTTCGCCGCGCTATGACCATTTCTTTTACACTTGTTGAAAAATTTGGTGCAGAACCCCGAGTGATACTTTTCACACCTTTGGCATAGCTGCTTCTGATTGTTGTTGTTGTTGCGGTTGTTATTGTTGTTGGGATGATTGTTGTAGTTGCTGTTGTTGTTGTTGTTATTGTTGTTGTTGGGCCGTTTGTTGTAGTTGCGATTGATGTTGTGATTGTTGGGATAGTTGTTGCGATTATTGTTGTAATTGCTGTTGTTGTTGTATTGGTGATTCTTATCACCGTTTTCCTCCCACTTTCTTTTGACTTGCTTCACATTGGCCACTTCAGCCGCCTGTTCTTTAATTCTTTCCTCAATCTGGTTCACTAGTTTGTGAGCCATTCTACATGCCTGTTGTATAGAGTCGGGCTCATGTGAACTTATATCTTCTTGGATTCTTTCCGGTAATCCTTTCACAAATGCGTCGATCTTCTCTTCCTCATCTTCGAACGCTCTCGGACACAATAGACACAAATCTGTGAATCGTCTTTCGTACGTGGTAATATCAAATCCTTGGGTTCGTAACCCTCTAAGTTCTGTCTTGAGCTTATTGACCTCGGTTCTGGGACGGTACTTCTCGTTCATCAAGTGTTTGAATGCTGACCACGGTAGTGCGTAAGCATCATCTTGTCCCACTTGCTCTAGATAGGTATTCCACCATGTTAACGCAGTACCTGTGAAGGTATGCGTAGCGTACTTCACTTTGTCCTCTTCAGTACACTTACTTATGGCAAACACCGATTCGACCTTCTCGGTCCACCGTTTCAATCCGATCGGTCCTTCGGTTCCATCAAATTCTAAAGGTTTGCAGGCAGTGAATTCTTTATAGGTGCATCCTACACGATTTCTTGCGCCGTTAGCTGCATTGCTAGATTCGGAGTTATTTTTGGTATGTAGCGCAGCCAGTACTGCGGCTATGTTTGCAGCAAGAAAGGTACGAAATTCCTCTTCGCTCATATTCATGGTTTGTAGACTAGTCAGTGTCATTTCCTTCAAATAGTCAAATGAAACAAGTTAATCATACAGAATATTAAGAGTAGTCAATAGTATCTCGTAGCATAATATGAACTCATTTATAAATGCTTTTTCTTCATATTAGCGTTTTATAAGTTTAAATTCAGGTAGTACCTACCCGTTAAGTTCATACTTAGTAGCTAATATACAATTCAACTACTACAATTCTATATGAAAAACTGATTATAATAATATTACGCGTTCAAACTTTTACACAATATTTTACAAACTTACAATACCGCTTATTTTACATATAGCATGAAATATAGCACACAATAAATTTGATACAAGATGGTTGTGAAGATAATTCTAGCTAGTACACAAGTAGTTCAGCAGTCCCGTAACAATCTAAAAACTTTGTTTCTCACCCCAACTACTGAGTCCGTCACTTGTGGGAACGTTTTGTTTAATAGTTGTAGCCCGATGTTCTTGTTCTCACTTTGGTGAGAAGCGAACATTACTAACCCGTAAGCAGAACATGCTTCTTCATGTTAGCCGCTTTTTCTAAATCACGACGTCCTATATTCAGATATATTGAGTCAAAATAATTTCTTAACCCGTTGCGTAAAATAGCATTTGGGTTCGCCGCAATATATGCGTCAAAGTAAACACATCGTAACTTATGGATTTCCCAATGTGATATCCCCCATCTTTCGAACGAAAGCCTTTTATAAACCAAGGCATTCTTGGAACGTTCTTCGAATGTCTTACAAACTGATCTCGCCTTAAATAGTTGTGCCGAGGAATTCTAACCGACTCTAGACAAGATTTCATCAATCATGTCTCCGGGTAGGTCTCTTAAAATATTGGGTTGTCTATCCATTTTTGTGTTTTTATACTGTAAAATAGACAAGAGTTAGATTCATAAAAAAAATACTTATTAATACAAGCAATTTTTACATATATCATAAAGCATAAGCACACTATATTACATATATTACACCACACGAATACAACTATCTTATTCCGACTCGCTCGTTTCTTCTTCTTCGGTTTTGGTTCGTTTTGCCAAGTTTCTAGGGATATATGATGTTCCCCTAATACGAGCCGTCGTTTTCCATATTGGTTTAGAAAAACCTGGTGGTTTAGAGGTTTCCGGGTTATTGTCACAACTTAAGAATTACGGGTGTTGATGATACATATAAAGTTCATTGGGTTTGGAATCAAATTTCTCTATTTTATGCCCTTTCCCTTATTGTTCTCTTTTGCCTTATTAAATTGTGTTGGGGTAATTTCTATAACATCATCGGAATCCTTGTCGGGATCCGACTCATCGGAGAATTGGTAATCCTCCCAATACTTTGCTTCCTTGGCGGAAACACCATTGACCATAATTAACTTTGGTCGGTTGGTTGAGGATTTTCTTCTACTTAACCGTTTTATTATTTTCCCCACTGGTTTTATTTCTTCTTCCGGTTCCGATTCTTCTTCCGGTTCCGATTCTTCTTCCGGTTCCGACTCTTCTTCCGGTTCCTCTTCGGGAACGTGTGAATCAGTCCACGAATCATTCCAATTTACATTTGACTCTTCATTATTATTAGGTGAGTCAATGGGACTTGCTCTAGAGGTAGACATCTATCACATAATATCAAACACGTTAAGAGATTAATATATCACATAATATTCACATGTTAAAAATATATAGTTTCCAACAAAATTTGTTAAGCAATCATTTTTCAAGTAAACACGGTCGAAGTCCAGACTCACTAATGCATCCTAACAAACTCGATAAGACACACTAATGCAAAATTCTGGTTCTCTAAGACCAACGCTCGGATACCAACTGAAATACAGTTGGGGACAACCACCGTCCCACCCAGTGCCTTCCCAGCTAACCGCCTGGTGACCACTGAGTGTACCTCAGATACTGATTTTAGGGCCTGCCTCTCGGCTACTGCCAACCCTCGTAAGGGATCGCAAGGAGTAAGAGCCAATGCTTCGTCACAGGTAACACTGTGAGAACCTCCTTTACGACTAACCAGCCACACATGGACGGCGTTATACCAGCTCTGATACCAACTGAAATGACCCGTTCATATTGATTATAAACGTTCCATATTAATTGATTTCGTCGCGAGGTTTTGACCTCTATATGAGACGTTTTTCAAAGACTGCATTCATTTTTAAAACAACCATAACCTTTATTTTATCTATAAAGGTTTAAAAAGCATTATGTAGATTATCAAATAATGATAATCTAAAATATACCGTTTACAGACGACCATTACATAATGGTTTACAATAAGAATATATTACTTCAAAAATAAGTTTCTTGAATGCAGTTTTTACATAATATCATACAAGCATGGACTCCAAATCTTGTCCTTATTTTAGTATGCAACAGCGGAAGCTCTTAATAAATACCTGAGAATAAACATGCTTAAAACGTCAACAAAAATGTTGGTGAGTTATAGGTTTAACCTATATATTATCAAATCATAATAATAGACCACAAGATTTCATATTTCAATATACATCCCATACATAGAGATAAAATTCATTCATATGGTGAACACCTGGTAACCGACATTAACAAGATGCATATATAAGAATATCCCCATCATTCCGGGACACCCTTCGGATATGATATAAATTTCGATGTACTAAAGCATCTGGTACTTTGGATGGGGTTTGTTAGGCCCAATAGATCTATCTTTAGGATTCGCGTCAATTAGGGTGTTTGTTCCCTAATTCTTAGATTACCAGACTTAATAAAAAGGGGCATATTCGATTTCGATAATTCAACCATAGAATGTAGTTTCATGCACTTGTGTCTATTTTGTAAATCATTTATAAAACCTGCATGTATTCTCATCCCAAAAATATTAGATTTTAAAAGTGGGACTATAACCCACTTTCACAGATTTTTTACTTCATCGGGAAGTAAGACTTGGCCACTGGTCGATTCACGAACCTATAACAAATATGTACATATATATCAAAGTATATTCAAAATATATTTACAACACTTTTAATACATTTTGATGTTTTAAGTTTATTAAGTCAGCTGTCCTCGTTAGTAACCTATAACTAGTTGTCCAACGTTAGATGTACAGAAACAAATTGATATATATTATCTTGAATCAATCCACGACCCAGTGTATACACGTCTCAGGCTAGATCACAACTCAAAGTATATATATTTTTGGAATCAACCTCAACCCTGTATAGCTAATGAAATGTCCCGTTCTTATTGATTAAAAACGTTCCATATTAATTGATTTCGTTGCGAGGTTTTGACCTCTATATGAGACGTTTTTCAAAGACTGCATTCATTTTTAAAACAAACCATAACCTTTATTTCATAAATAAAGGTTTAAAAAGCTTTACGTAGATTATCAAATAATGATAATCTAAAATATCCTGTTTACACACGACCATTACATAATGGTTTACAATACAAATATGTTACATCGAAATCAGTTTCTTGAATGCAGTTTTTACACAATATCATACAAACATGGACTCCAAATCTTGTCCTTATTTTAGTATGCAACAGCGGAAGCTCTTAATATTCACCTGAGAATAAACATGCTTTAAACGTCAACAAAAATGTTGGTGAGTTATAGGTTTAACCTATATATATCAAATCGTAACAATAGACCACAAGATTTCATATTTCAATACACATCCCATACATAGAGATAAAAATCATTCATATGGTGAACACCTGGTAACCGACAATAACAAGATGCATATATAAGAATATCCCCATCATTCAGGGACACCCTTCGGATATGATATAAATTTCGAAGTACTAAAGCATCCGGTACTTTGGATGGGGTTTGTTAGGCCCAATAGATCTATCTTTAGGATTCGCGTCAATTAGGGTGTCTGTTCCCTAATTCTTAGATTACCAGACTTAATAAAAAGGGGCATATTCGATTTCGATAATTCAACCATAGAATGTAGTTTCACGTACTTGTGTCTATTTTGTAAATCATTTATAAAACCTGCATGTATTCTCATCCCAAAAATATTAGATTTTAAAAGTGGGACTATAACTCACTTTCACAGATTTTTACTTCGTCGGGAAGTAAGACTTGGCCACTGTTGATTCACGAACCTATAACAATATATACATATATATTAAAGTATGTTCAAAATATATTTACAACACTTTTAATATATTTTGATGTTTTAAGTTTATTAAGTCAGCTGTCCTCGTTAGTAACCTATAACTAGTTGTCCACAGTTAGATGTACAGAAATAAATCGATAAATATTATCTTGAATCAATCCACGACCCAGTGTATACGTATCTCAGTATTGATCACAACTCAAACTATATATATTTTGGAATCAACCTCAACCCTGTATAGCTAACTCCAACATTCACATATAGAGTGTCTATGGTTGTTCCGAAATATATATAGATGTGTCGACATGATAGGTCGAAACATTGTATACGTGTCTATGGTATCTCAAGATTACATAATATACAATACAAGTTGATTAAGTTATGGTTGGAATAGATTTGTTACCAATTTTCACGTAGCTAAAATGAGAAAAATTATCCAATCTTGTTTTACCCATAACTTCTTCATTTTAAATCCGTTTTGAGTGAATCAAATTGCTATGATTTCATATTGAACTCTATTTTATGAATCTAAACAGAAAAAGTATAGGTTTATAGTCGAAAAAATAAGTTACAAGTCGTTTTTGTAAAGGTAGTCATTTCAGTCGAAAGAACGACGTCTAGATGACCATTTTAGAAAACATACTTCCACTTTGAGTTTAACCATAATTTTTGGATATAGTTTCATGTTCATAATAAAAATCATTTTCTCAGAATAACAACTTTTAAATCAAAGTTTATTATAGTTTTTAATTAACTAACCCAAAACAGCCCGCGGTGTTACTACGACGGCGTAAATCCGGTTTTACGGTGTTTTTCGTGTTTCCTGGTTTTAAATCATTAAGTTAGCATATCATATAGATATAGAACATGTGTTTAGTTGATTTTAAAAGTCAAGTTAGAAGGATTAACTTTTGTTTGTGAACAAGTTTAGAATTAACTAAACTATGTTCTAGTGATTACAAGTTTAAACCTTCGAATAAGATAGCTTTATATGTATGAATCGAATGATGTTATGAACATCAGTACTACCTTAATTTCCTTGGATAAACCTACTGGAAAAGAGAAAAATGGATCTAGCTTCAATGGATCCTTGGATGGCTCGAAGTTCTTGAAGCAGAATCATGACACGAAAACAAGTTCAAGTAAGATCATCACTTGAAATAAGATTGTTATAGTTATAGAAATTGAACCAAAGTTTGAATATGATTATTACCTTGTATTAGAATGATAACCTACTGTAAGAAACAAAGATTTCTTGAGGTTGGATGATCACCTTACAAGATTGGAAGTGAGCTAGCAAACTTGAAAGTATTCTTGATTTTATGAAACTAGAACTTTTGGAATTTATGAAGAACACTTAGAACTTGAAGATAGAACTTGAGAGAGATCAATTAGATGAAGAAAATTGAAGAATGAAAGTGTTTGTAGGTGTTTTTGGTCGTTGGTGTATGGATTAGATATAAAGGATATGTAATTTTGTTTTCATGTAAATAAGTCATGAATGATTACTCATATTTTTGTAATTTTATGAGATATTTCATGCTAGTTGCCAAATGATGGTTCCCACATGTGTTAGGTGACTCCCATGGGCTGCTAAGAGCTGATCATTGGAGTGTATATACCAATAGTACATACATCTAAAAGCTGTGTATTGTACGAGTACGAATACGGGTGCATACGAGTAGAATTGTTGATGAAACTGAACGAGGATGTAATTGTAAGCATTTTTGTTAAGTAGAAGTATTTTGATAAGTGTATTGAAGTCTTTCAAAAGTGTATAAATATATATTAAAACACTACATGTATATACATTTTAACTAAGTCGTTAAGTCATCGTTAGTCGTTACATGTAAGTGTTGTTTTGAAACCTTTAGGTTAACGATCTTGTTAAATGTTGTTAACCCAATGTTTATAATATCAAATGAGATTTTAAATTATTATATTATCATGATATTATCATGTATGAATATCTCTTAATATGATATATATACATTAAATGTCTTTACAACGATAATCATTACATATATGTCTCGTTTAAAAATCATTAAGTTAGTAGTCTTGTTTTTACATATGTAGTTCATTGTTAATATACTTTATGATATGTTTTCTTATCATAGTATCATGTTAACTATATATATATATCCATATATATGTCATCATATAGTTTTTACAAGTTTTAACGTTCGTGAATCACCGATCAACTTGGGTGGTCAATTGTCTATATGAAACATATTTCAATTAATCAAGTCTTAACAAGTTTGATTGCTTAACATGTTGGAAACATTTAATCATGTAAATATCAATCTCAATTAATATATATAAACATGGAAAAGTTCGGGTCACTACAGTACCTACCCGTTAAATAAATTTCGTCCCGAAATTTTAAGCTGTTGAAGGTGTTGACGAATCTTCTGGAAATAGATGCGGGTATTTCTTCTTCATCTGATCTTCACGCTCCCAGGTGAACTCGGGTCCTCTACGAGCATTCCATCGAACCTTAACAATTGGTATCTTGTTTTGCTTAAGTCTTTTAACCTCACGATCCATTATTTCGACGGGTTCTTCGATGAATTGAAGTTTTTCGTTGATTTGGATTTCATCTAACGGAATAGTGAGATCTTCTTTAGCAAAACATTTCTTTAAATTCGAGACGTGGAAAGTGTTATGTACAGCCGCGAGTTGTTGAGGTAACTCTAGTCGGTAAGCTACTGGTCCGACACGATCAATAATCTTGAATGGTCCAATATACCTTGGATTTAATTTCCCTCGTTTACCAAATCGAACAACGCCTTTCCATGGTGCAACTTTAAGCATGACCATCTCTCCAATTTCAAATTCTATATCTTTTCTTTTAATGTCAGCGTAGCTCTTTTGTCGACTTTGGGCGGTTTTCAACCGTTGTTGAATTTGGATGATCTTCTCGGTAGTTTCTTGTATAATCTCCGGACCTGTAATCTGTCTATCCCCCACTTCACTCCAACAAATCGGAGACCTGCACTTTCTACCATAAAGTGCTTCAAACGGCGCCATCTCAATGCTTGAATGGTAGCTGTTGTTGTAGGAAAATTCTGCTAACGGTAGATGTCGATCCCAACTGTTTCCGAAATAAATAACACATGCTCGTAGCATGTCTTCAAGCATTTGTATCGTCCTTTCGCTCTGCCCATCAGTTTGTGGATGATAGGCAGTACTCATGTCTAGACGAGTTCCTAATGCTTGCTGTAATGTCTATCAGAATCTTGAAATAAATCTGCCATCCCTATCAGAGATAATAGAGATTGGTATTCCATGTCTGGAGACGACTTCCTTCAAATACAGTCGTGCTAACTTCTCCATCTTGTCATCTTCTCTTATTGGTAGGAAGTGTGCTGATTTGGTGAGACGATCAACTATTACCCAAATAGTATCAAAACTACTTGCAGTCCTTGGCAATTTAGTGATGAAATCCATGGTAATGTTTTCCCATTTCCATTCCGGGATTTCGGGTTGTTGAAGTAGACCTGATGGTTTCTGATGCTCAGCTTTGACCTTAGAACACGTCAAACATTCTCCTACGTATTTAGCAACATCGGCTTTCATACCCGGCCACCAAAAATGTTTCTTGAGATCCTTGTACATCTTCCCCGTTCCAGGATGTATTGAGTATCTGGTTTTATGAGCTTCTCTAAGTACCATTTCTCTCATATCTCCAAATTTTGGTACCCAAATCCTTTCAGCCCTATACCGGGTTCCGTCTTCCCGAATATTAAGATGCTTCTCCGATCCTTTGGGTATTTCATCCTTTAAATTTCCCTCTTTTAAAACTCCTTGTTGCGCCTCCTTTATTTGAGTAGTAATGTTATTATGAATCATTATATTCATAGATTTTACTCGAATGGGTTCTCTGTCCTTCCTGCTCAAGGCATCGGCTACCACATTTGCCTTCCCCGGGTGGTAACGAATCTCAAAGTCGTAATCATTCAATAATTCAATCCACCTACGCTGCCTCATATTCAGTTGTTTCTGATTAAATATGTGTTGAAGACTTTTGTGGTCGGTATATATAATACTTTTGACCCCATATAAGTAGTGCCTCCAAGTCTTTAATGCAAAAACAACCGCGCCTAATTCCAAATCATGCGTCGTATAATTTTGTTCGTGAATCTTCAATTGTCTAGATGCATAAGCAATCACCTTCGTTCGTTGCATTAATACACAACCGAGACCTTGCTTTGATGCATCACAATAAATCACAAAATCATCATTCCCTTCAGGCAATGACAATATAGGTGCCGTAGTTAGCTTTTTCTTCAATAACTGAAACGCTTTCTCTTGTTCATCATTCCATTCAAATTTCTTCCCTTTATGCGTTAATGTAGTCAAGGGTTTTGCTATTCTGGAAAAGTCTTGGATGAACCTTCTGTAGTAACCAGCTAGTCCTAAAAACTGGCGTATGTGTTTCGGAGTTTTCGGGGTTTCCCACTTTTCAACAGTTTCTATCTTTGCCGGATCCACCTTAATACCTTCTTTGTTCACTATGTGACCGAGGAATTGAACTTCTTCCAACCAAAATGCACACTTTGAAAACTTAGCGTACAATTCTTCCTTCCTCAGTACTTCTAACACCTTTCTCAAATGTTCACCGTGTTCTTGGTCATTCTTTGAGTAAATAAGTATGTCATCAATGAAAACAATGAAAAACTTGTCAAGGTATGGTCCACACACTCGGTTCATAAGGTCCATGAACACAGCTGGTGCATTAGTTAAACCAAACGGCATGACCATAAACTCGTAATGACCGTAACGTGTTCTGAAAGCAGTCTTTGGAATATCATCTTCTTTCACCCGCATTTGATGATACCCGGAACGTAAGTCAATCTTTGAATAAACAGACGAGCCTTGTAGTTGATCAAATAAGTCGTCGATTCTCGGTAGTGGGTAGCGGTTCTTGATGGTAAGTTTGTTCAACTCTCGGTAGTCGATACACAACCTGAATGTACCATCTTTCTTCTTGACAAATAAAACAGGAGCTCCCCACGGTGATGTGCTTGGTCGAATGAAACCATGCTCTAAAAGTTCTTGTAATTGGCTTTGCAGTTCTTTCATCTCGCTGGGTGCGAGTCTGTAAGGAGCACGAGCTATTGGTGCAGCTCCTGGTACAAGATCTATTTGAAATTCAACGGTTCGATGTGGGGGTAATCCCGGTAATTCTTTCGGAAATACATCGGGAAATTCTTTTGCAATGGGAACATCATTGATGCTCTTTTCTTCAGTTTGTACTTTCTCGACGTGTGCTAGAACAGCATAGCAACCTTTTCTTATTAGTTTTTGTGCCTTCAAATTACTAATAAGATGTAGCTTCGTGTTGCCCTTTTCTCCGTACACCATTAAGGGTTTTCCTTTTTCTCGTATAATGCGAATTGCATTTTTGTAACAAATGATCTCCGCTCTCACTTCTTTCAACCAGTCCATACCGATTATCACATCAAAACTCCCTAACTCTACTGTATCAAATCAATCTTAAATGTTTCGCTAACCAGTTTAATTTCTCGATTCCGACATATATTATCTGCTGAAATTAATTTACCATTTGCTAATTCGAGTAAAAATTTACTATCCAAAGGCGTCAATGGACAACTTAATTTAGCACAAAAATCTCTACTCATATAGCTTCTATCCGCACCCGAATCAAATAAAACGTAAGCAGATTTATTGTCAATAAGAAACGTACCCGTAACAAGCTCCGGGTCTTCCTGTGCCTCTACCGCATTAATATTGAAAACTCTTCCACGGCCTTGTCCATTCGTGTTCTCCTGGTTCGGGCAATTTCTAATAATGTGGCCTGGTTTTCCACATTTATAACAAACTACATTGGCATAACTTGCTCCGACACTACTTGCTCCGCCATTACTCGTTCCGACACCATTTGTTCCTTTCGTTCTATTAACCCCTGGTCCGTAGACCTCACACTTCGCCGCGCTATGACCATTTCTTTTACACTTGTTGCAAAATTTGGTGCAGAACCCCGAGTGATTCTTTTCACACCTTTGGCATAGCTACTTCTGATTGTTGTTGTTGTTGCGGTTATTATTGTTGTTGGGATGATTGTTGTAGTTGCTGTTGTTGTTGTTGTTGTTGTTGTTGGGCCGTTTGTTGTAGTTGCGATTGATGTTGCGATTGTTGGGATAATTGTTGCGATTATTGTTGTAATTGCTGTTGTTGTTGTATTGGTGATTCTTATCACCGTTTTCCTCCCACTTTCTTTTGACTTGCTTCACATTGGCCTCTTCAGCAGTCTGTTCTTTAATTCTTTCTTCAATCTGGTTCACTAGTTTGTGAGCCATTCTACATGCCTGTTGTATGGAGGCGGGCTCGTGTGAACTTATATCTTCTTGGATTCTTTCCGGTAATCCTTTCACAAACGCGTCGATCTTCTCTTCCTCATCTTCGAATGCTCCCGGACACAATAGGCACAATTCTGTGAATCGTCTTTCGTACGTGGTAATATCAAATCCTTGGGTTCGTAACCCTCTAAGTTCTGTCTTGAGCTTATTGACCTCGGTTCTGGGACGGTACTTCTCGTTCATCAAGTGCTTGAATGCTGACCACGGTAGTGCGTACGCATCATCTTGTCCCACTTGCTCTAGATAGGTATTCCACCATGTTAATGCAGAACCTGTGAAGGTATGCGTAGCGTACTTCACTTTGTCCTCTTCAGTACACTTACTTATGGCAAACACCGATTCAACCTTCTCGGTCCACCGTTTCAATCCGATCGGTCCTTCGGTTCCATCAAATTCCAAAGGTTTGCAGGCAGTGAATTCTTTGTAGGTGCATCCTACACGATTTCCTGTACTGCTAGATCCAAGGTTATTGTTGGTATGTAGCGCAGCCTGTACTGCGGCTATGTTTGAAGCTAGAAAAGTACGGAATTCCTCTTCATTCATATTCACGGTGTGTCGAGTAGTCGGTGCCATTTCCTTCAAAATAGTTAAATGGAACAAGTTAATAATACAGAATATTAAGAGTAGTTAATAGTATTTCGTAGCATAATATGAACTCATTTATAAAAGCTTTTTCTTCATATTAGCGTTTTATAAGTTTAAATTCGGGTAGTACCTACCCGTTAAGTTCATACTTAGTAGCTAATATACAATTCAACTACTACAATTCTATATGAAAAACTGATTGTAATAATATTTCGCGTTCAAACTTTTATACAATATTTTACAAACTTACAATACCGCTTATTTTACATAAAGCATGAAATATAGCACACAATAACTTTGATACAAGATAGTTGTGAAGACAATTCTAGCTAGTACACAAGTCGTTCGGCAAAGGCAATAAAGACACGTAATTCATACGTCCAGAAACAAGTCATGCATTCTGGTTTTACTAGGACTACTTCCCATCCTTGGTCTTGTGCAACATAACCGTTATGGCCGTTGATAAGACAGCGTGTTGTAACGTCATCAAAGGGACGAGGGTTACGTAATGTCCAACAGTCCCGTAATAATCTAAAAACCTCATTTCTTACCCCAATTACCGACTCCGTCACTTGTGGAAACGTTTTGTTTAATAGTTGTAGCCCGATGTTCTTGTTCTCACTTTGGTGAGAAGCGAACATTACTAATCCGTAAGCATAACATGCTTCTTTATGTTGCATGTTAGCCGCTTTTTCTAAATCACGAAGTCCAATATTCGGATATATTGAGTCAAAATAATTTCTTAACCCGTTGCGTAAAATAGCATTTAGGTTCCCCGCAATATATGCGTCAAAGTAAACACATCGTAACTTATGGGTTTCCCAATGTGATATCCCCCATCTTTCAAACGAAAGTCTCTTATAAACCAAGACATTCTTGGAACGTTCTTCGAATGTCTTACAAACTGATCTCGCCTTAAATAGTTGTGCCGAAGAATTCTGGCCGACTCTAGACAAGATTTCATCAATCATGTCTCCGGGTAGGTCTCTTAAAATATTGGGTTGTCTATCCATTTTGTGTTTTTAAACTGTAAAATAGACAAGAGTTAGTTTCATAAAAAAATACTTATTAATACAAGCAATTTTTACATATATCATAAAGCATAAGAACACTATATTACATATATTACACCACACGAATACAACTATCTTATTCCGACTCGCTCGTTTCTTCTTCTTCGGTTTTGGTTCGTTTTGCCAAGTTTCTAGGGATATATGATGTTCCCCTAATACGAGCCGTCGTTGTCCACATTGGTTTAGAAAAACCTGGTGGTTTAGAGGTTCCCGGGTCATTGTTACAACTTAAGGACTTCGGGGGTTGACGATACATATAAAGTTCATCGGGGTTGGAATTAGATTTCTCTATTTTTATGCCCTTTCCCTTATTATTTTCTTTTGCCTTTTTAAATTCAGTTGGGGTAATTTCTATAACATCATCGGAATTCTCGTCGGAATCCGATTCATCGGAGAATTGGTAATCCTCCCAATATTTTGCTTCCTGGGCGGAAACACCATTGACCATAATTAACTTTGGTCGGTTGGTTGAGGATTTTCTTTTACTTACCCGTTTTATTATTTCCCCCACCGGTTCTATTTCTTCATCCGGTTCCGATTCTTCTTCCGGTTCCGATTCTTCTTCCGGTTCCGACTCTTCTTCCGGTTCCTCTTCGGGAACTTGTGAATCAGTCCACAAATCATTCCAATTTACATTTGACTCTTCATTATTATTAGGTGAGTCAATGGGGCTTGTTCTAGAGGTAGACATCTATCACATAATATCAAACACGTTAAGAGATTAATATATCACATAATATTCATATGTTAAAAATATATAGTTTCCAACAAGAATGTTAAGCAATCATTTTTAAAGAAAACACGGTCGAAGTCCAGACTCACTAATGCATCCTAACAAACTCGATAAGACACACTAATGCAAATTTTCTGGTTCTGTAAGACCAACGCTCGGATACCAATTGAAATGTCCCGTTCTTATTGATTAAAAACGTTCCATATTAATTGATTTCGTTACGAGGTTTTGACCTCTATATGAGACGTTTTTCAAAGACTGCATTCATTTTTAAAACAAACCATAACCTTTATTTCATAAATAAAGGTTTAAAAAGCTTTACGTAGATTATCAAATAATGATAATCTAAAATATCCTGTTTACACACGACCATTACATAATGGTTTACAATACAAATATGTTACATCGAAATCAGTTTCTTGAATGCAGTTTTTACACAATATCATACAAACATGGACTCCAAATCTTGTCCTTATTTTAGTATGCAACAGCGGAAGCTCTTAATATTCACCTGAGAATAAACATGCTTTAAACGTCAACAAAAATGTTGGTGAGTTATAGGTTTAACCTATATATATCAAATCGTAACAATAGACCACTAGATTTCATATTTCAATACACATCCCATACATAGAGATAAAAATCATTCATATGGTGAACACCTGGTAACCGACAATAACAAGATGCATATATAAGAATATCCCCATCATTCCGGGACACCCTTCGGATATGATATAAATTTCGAAGTATTAAAGCATTCGGTACTTTGGATGGGGTTTGTTAGGCCCAATAGATCTATCTTTAGGATTCACGTCAATTAGGGTGTCTGTTCCCTAATTCTTAGATTACCAGACTTAATAAAAAGGGGCATATTCAATTTCGATAATTCAACCATAGAATGTAGTTTCACGTACTTGTGTCTATTTTGTAAATCATTTATAAAACCTGCATGTATTCTCATCCCAAAAATAATAGATTTTAAAAGTGGGACTATAACTCACTTTCACAGATTTTTACTTCGTCGGGAAGTAAGACTTGGCCACTGTTGATTCACGAACCTATAACAATATATACATATATATTAAAGTATGTTCAAAATATATTTACAACACTTTTAATATATTTTGATGTTTTAAGTTTATTAAGTCAGCTGTCCTCGTTAGTAACCTATAACTAGTTGTCCACAGTTAGATGTACAGAAATAAATCGAAAAATATTATCTTGAATCAATCCACGACCCAGTGTATACGTATCTCAGTATTGATCACAACTCAAACTATATATATTTTGGAATCAACTTCAACCCTGTATAGCTAACTCCAACATTCACATATAGAGTGTCTATGGTTGTTCTGAAATATAGATAGATGTGTCGACATGATAGGTCGAAACATTGTATACGTGTCTATGGTATCTCAAGATTACATAATATACAATACAAGTTGATTAAGTTATGGTTGGAATAGATTTGTTACCAATTTTCACGTAGCTAAAATGAGAAAAATTATCCAATCTTGTTTTACCCATAACTTCTTCATTTTAAATCCGTTTTGAGTGAATCAAATTGCTATGATTTCATATTGAACTCTATTTTATGAATCTAAACATAAAAAGTATAGGTTTATAGTCGGAAAAATAAGTTACAAGTCGTTTTTGTAAAGGTAGTCATTTCAGTCGAAAGAACGACGTCTAGATGACCATTTTAGAAAACATACTTCCACTTTGAGTTTAACCATAATTTTTGGATATAGTTTCATGTTCATAATAAAAATCATTTTCTCAGAATAACAACTTTTAAATCAAAGTTTATTATAGTTTTTAAGTAACTAACCCAAAACAGCCCGCGGTGTTACTACGACGGCGTAAATCCGGTTTTACGGTGTTTTTCGTGTTTCTAGGTTTTAAATCATTAAGTTAGCATATCATATAGATATAGAACATGTGTTTAGTTGATTTTAAAAGTCAAGTTAGAAGGATTAACTTTTGTTTGCGAACAAGTTTAGAATTAACTAAACTATGTTCTAGTGATTACAAGTTTAAACCTTCGAATAAGATAGCTTTATATGTATGAATCGAATGATGTTATGAACATTATTACTACCTTAATTTCCTTGGATAAACCTACTGGAAAAGAGAAAAATGGATCTAGCTTCAATGAATCCTTGGATGGCTCGAAGTTCTTGAAGCAGAATCATGACACGAAAACAAGTTCAAGTAAGATCATCACTTGAAATAAGATTGTTATAGTTATAGAAATTGAACCAAAGTTTGAATATGATTATTACCTTGTATTAGAATGATAAACTACTGTAAGAAACAAAGATTTCTTGAGGTTGGATGATCACCTTACAAGATTGGAAGTGAGCTAGCAAACTTGAAAGTATTCTTGATTTTATGAAACTAGAACTTTTGGAATTTATGAAGAACACTTAGAACTTGAAGATAGAACTTGAGAGAGATCAATTAGATGAAGAAAATTGAAGAATGAAAGTGTTTGTAGGTTTTTTTGGTCGTTGGTGTATGGATTAGATATAAAGGATATGTAATTTTGTTTTCATGTAAATAAGTCATGAATGATTACTCATATTTTTGTAATTTTATGAGATATTTCATGCTAGTTGCCAAATGATGGTTCCCACATGTGTTAGGTGACTCACATGGGCTGCTAAGAGCTGATCATTGGAGTGTATATACCAATAGTACATACATCTAAAAGCTGTGTATTGTACGAGTACGAATACGGGTGCATACGAGTAGAATTGTTGATGAAACTGAACGAGGATGTAATTGTAAGCATTTTTGTTAAGTAGAAGTATTTTGATAAGTGTATTGAAGTCTTTCAAAAGTGTATAAATATATATTAAAACACTACATGTATATACATTTTAACTGAGTCGTTAAGTCATCGTTAGTCGTTACATGTAAGTGTTGTTTTGAAACCTTTAGGTTAACGATATTGTTAAATGTTGTTAACCCAATGTTTATAATATCAAATGAGATTTTAAATTATTATATTATCATGATATTATCATGTATGAATATCTCTTAATATGATATATATACATTAAATGTCTTTACAACGATAATCGTTACATATATGTCTCGTTTAAAAATCATTAAGTTAGTAGTCTTGTTTTTACATATGTAGTTCATTGTTAATAAACTTTATGATATATTTTCTTATCATAGTATCATGTTAACTATATATATATATCCATATATATGTTATCATATAGTTTTTACAAGTTTTAACGTTCGTGAATCACCGATCAACTTGGGTGGTCAATTGTCTATATGAAACATATTTCAATTAATCAAGTCTTAACAAGTTTAATTGCTTAACATGTTGGAAACATTTAATCATGTAAATATCAATCTCAATTAATATATATAAACATGGAAAAGTTCGGGTCACTACAGCTAACTCCCTCATTACTGCATATAGAGTGTCTATGGTTGTTCCAAATAATATATACACATGGGTCGATATGATATGTCAAAACATTTGCATACGTGTCTCTGGTATCCCAAGATTACATAATATATTAGAATACATGTATAATACAATATAAGTTAGCTAGGATATGATTAATATAGATTTGTTACCAATTTTCACGTTGCTACAACAAGAAAAATTATCCAATCTTGTTTTACCCATAACTTCTTCATTTTAAATCCGTTTTGAGTGAATCAAATTGCTATGGTTTCATATTGAACTCTATTTTATGAATCTAAACAGAAAAATTATAGGTTTATAGTCGGAAATATAAGTTACAAGTCATTTTTGTAAAGGTAGTCATTTCAGTCGAAAGAACTACGTCTAGATGACCATTTTAGAAAACATACTTCCACTTTGAGTTTAACCATGATTTTTGGATATAGTTTCATGTTCATAAGAAAAATCATTTTTCCAGAAGAACAACTTTTAAATCAAAGTTTATCATAGTTTTTAATTAACTAACCCAAAACAGCCCGCGGTTTTACTACGACGGCGTATGTCCAGTTTTACAGTGTTCTTCGTGTTTCCAGGTTTTAAATCATTAAGTTAGCATATCATATAGATATTGAACATGTGTTTAGTTGATTTTTAAAAGTCAAGTAAGAAGGATTAACTTTTGTTTGCGAACAAGTTTAGAATTAACTAAACTATGTTCTAGTGATTACAAGTTTAAACCTTCGAATAAGATAGCTTTATATGTATGAATCGAATGATGTTATGAACATCATTACTACCTCAAGTTTTCTGGATAAAGCTACTGGAAATGAGAAAAATGGATCTAGCTTCAAAGGATCCTTGGATGGCTTGAAAGTTCTTGAAGCAGAATCATTACACGAAAAACAAGTTCAAGTAAGATTTCCACTCGAAATAAGATTGTTATAGTTATAGAAATTGAATCAAAGTTTGAATATGAGTATTACCTTGTATTAGAAAGATATCGTACTGTAAATAAGAAAGATTTCTTGAGATTGGATGATCACTCTACAAGATTGGAAGTAAGCTAGCAAACTTGGAAGTATTCTTGATTTTATGAAACTAGAACTTGTAGAATTTATGAAGAACACTTAGAACTTGAAGATAGAACTTGAGAGAGATCAATTAGATGAAGAAAATTGAAGAATGAAAGTGTTTGTAGGTGTTTTTGGTCGTTGGTGTATGGATTAGATATAAAGGATATGTAATTTTGTTTTCATGTAAATAAGTCATGAATGATCACTCATATTTTTGTAATTTTATGAGATATTTCATGCTAGTTGCCAAATGATGGTTCCCACATGTGTTAGGTAACTCACATGGGCTTCTAAGAGCTGATCATTGGAGTGTATATACCAATAGTACATACATCTAAAAGCTGTGTATTGTACGAGTACGATACGGGTGCATACGAGTAGAATTGTTGATGAAACTGAACGAGGATGTAATTGTAAGCATTTTTGTTAAGTAGAAGTATTTTGATAAGTGTCTTGAAGTCTTTCAAAAGTGTATGAATACATATTAAAACACTACATGTATATACATTTTAACTGAGTCGTTAAGTCATCGTTAGTCGTTACATGTAAGTGTTGTTTTGAAACCTTTAGGTTAACGATCTTGTTAAATGTTGTTAACCCAATGTTTATAATATCAAATGAGATTTTAAATTATTATATTATCATGATAATATTATGTATGAATATCTCTTAATATGATATATATACATTAAATGTCGTTACAATGATAATCGTTACATATATGTCTCGTTTCAAAATCATTAAGTTAGTAGTCTTGCTTTTACATATGTAGTTAATTGTTAATATACTTAATGATATGTTTACTTATCATAATATCATGTTAACTATATATATATATATCCATATATATGTCATCATATAGTTTTTACAAGTTTTAACGTTCGTGAATCACCGGTCAACTTGGGTGGTCAATTGTCTATATGAAACCTATTTCAATTAATCAAGTCTTAACAAGTTTGATTGCTTAACATGTTGGAAACACTTAATCATGTAAATAAAAATTTCATTTAATATATATAAACATGGAAAAGTTCAGGTCACTACAGGTGTGAAGCAGTGTCAAACCAAAATACCCAACAAGCATTAGCTCTCCCTGAAAAGGAGGTGATCCAGCCGCACCTTCTAGTACGGCTACCTTGTTACGACTTCACTCCAGTCACTACCTATAACCTCCATAGCTATAACCCATATTTTCCTTAGCTCTATCCCTCTCGAAAAATCCATTTTGTAAACATACGAGCAGAACCTCGTCGTAGTATTTTATGTAAATACTTAATAATAATACTAATAATAATAATACGATTAATAATAATAATATTAATCGTAATCTTAATAATAATAATAATAATAATATTAATATTTAATATACATATATATAGAGAAGAGAGATTGAGGGATGATTGAGAGGAAGATGAATGCCTTCGACCAGGAACGAGCTTTATACATGTTTCCTGATTCCACCACTCATGCGATCGCATGATATTTGTGTGGGTTCTTCATGCGATCGCATGAGACCCCTTTACAGCTAATGTTCGTTTATCATTTTGTGCCGACGGTTTTTAATATATAATATATTTATATATTTAATTTATATAATTAATTATATATTATATTATATTCACGTGTATAGTTTAACTTGTAATTTTTGTTCCGATGACTCGTACGTTGTCACTCGACTTATGTCCTGGTTCCGTTTTCTCGAACGCATTTTTGTACGCTTAGAAAACTAGCATTTTACGTTTCGCGATGTGTACCTTTATCAAAAAAGTAGACTTAGATTACCCGTAAACTATATTACTCAAATGTAACTTGAACTCTCGAGTGTTTTGGTTATTTGCTTCTTTAAATCATGTTCTCGTTATTTATTAAAATACATTTAATAATATTATTTAAAATCGAAACGTTTTATAACCAAATTAATATTATATGTTATTACTTTGTAATATATATATATATATATATATATATATATATATATATATATATATATATATATATATATATATATATATATATATATATATATATATATATATATATATATATATATATATATATATTCATTTAAAAAATATCCCTATGTACATTTGAAATATTTATTTAATAATATAATATTTAGTTTTTCAAAACTTAAATATACTACAAAGTTTATTTTTAAAATCGTTTTACTAATAGAAAATATTATAACACGTCATGTTTACACTTTAAAGCTTATATTGATAAAATTTCTTTATGCGCCAATGTTTATTTTAAATTTCACAAACGTTCTTATTAATATATTTAATTATCAGTCGAATCAATAATCCAGTGTTACTATCGTTTACTTAACTAATTTGAAATCATATGTATATTCAATATAATACTCGTTGTGAGTTATTTAAATATCTAATTATAATAGTTAATATTATAACTTATTATTTATATTCGAATTAAGTTATTCAATAAAACATTTTAATAATCAATTCCTATTGTATTGAAAAAAGTTTTCGCACGATTGAAAATAGATCAATAGAATATTATTAAATTCAATTCCCCACTAACTTTTATCTAATCTTCGTTAGTTGACACATTTGCTCTTACTTGTAAATCACTTTACAAATTATTCCGAATACCGTTAAAAAGAAACGATTTCTCAAATCAATGTGGACCTCGTAACAGAGACCCGTAATCATAACACAATGTATCTGATAATTTAATCATTTGATATTATCTTTTAACTTAGATAATTTAATATATCAAATAGACATGGAAACCAATAAGTTCAATGTTCGATATCAAACACAAACTACTTTGTTAATGTTTTCAAGTCATATAATTTCATAACTTATTTTTATATCAATCAAACCGTTAAATATTTTATTAATATTTCTCAATTTAATAATCACGCATATGTATGTACTCATACATATCTATTTACACATAATTGTCCGTGAATCATCGAGAGCAGTCAAAAGGTAATTGAATACATGAACACGGTTCAACGTTTTTGAGATCTCAACATTACAGACTTTGCTTATCCTGTCAAAAACATATAAAGATTAAGTTTAAATTTAGTCAGAAATTTCCGGGTTGTCACATCTAGCCATATGTATGCCTTTTCTAACAAAGCTTCGTAAGTGCTTGGTAGGTCTCGACTAAGATGCTCAATGAGAGGTCTGACCCTAGATACATAAAGCAACCTAGATATTCTTTAGGATTCTGGTAGGTTGGGAATCTGTTGAGTTTCGTTAGTATACCTAGTAAGGAAGGCTCTAGAACCTTCGCTATCCTTCTGCTTTATTCCATGGGCGGTCACATAGTTCTTTTTGTGTAGCTTTTGTTGGCTAAACTTAGACCTAAATTGTCGTTTTAGGTCATCAAAGCTAGCTACAGAGTCTTTTGATATGGAGTTAAACCAGACCCTGGCATCTCCCTTTAACATGTAAGAAAATGCGTGACATGCTACGGGTATGTCCCATTTGGCCATTCGTGCTGCACCATCGAATATACTAAGGAAATCATCCGGGTCATCTTTTCCTTCGTAATAAATTAGGTGTGAAGGGATTTTCATTCCATCGGGGAAAGCACAGTGTTGGATGTAGGGCAGAAATGGGGTTTTTTGATTTACCCAGAAGTTGTTGTTGGCCGTGATCGGGGGTAGTATCTGGTAACCTTGGGTGCAACACATCTCCCCTGGTTAGGAGGATATATCCAAGTGGTGGTCATTTGTTTTGGTGGATGGTTCCAATTTGGAAGTTGTTAACACCTATTTCCTTATGAGGTAAGGCTTAGTGTGTCAACAAGATACTAGAAGTAATCTAGCTTTAGGAGGGAGGAGTGTTGCCGATTGATTTTTACCCTTGGAAAATAATCCCTGCAGACCCGGTTCACAAGTGTAGAAACTTGTGGGGTGGCTTAATCAATCTGTCATCCGTAGAGCGTAAAAGTGCTTGCCGGATGACTTCCAGTGAGAGAAAGTAGAGAGAGAAAGAAAGAGGTGAAGTGTCAGCTCTCAAAATTATCAGAATGTCTGAACTGTGTGAAATGATGACCCAAGGGGTCTATTTATAGTGTCAGATCCACCAGATTGTTCGGGGACACGTGTCAGATGATGATACGTTCTGTTATTCGTGATCCGAAATTTATGCTGAAGGTGGCATTCTCTGGCCAGGGCTTACGCGCTAGGCGGCCTTCAGGGCTTACGCATGACGGAGCAGCCTATACAGCGGAGAACGCTGGACAGACAACTCCACAAAACTATTGTTTCCAGCCTTCCTGATGCTACTTTTATGCAACCATTATGCCTTTTATGTGTGTATACGATAGGATACACCATTAAGTCCCCCCAGTTTAATGACTTAAGCATTTGAAAAATGATTAAGTGTTAAACTTTTAATAACGAATGCCAAACCAGCCTGTTCATTGCCCACTTGCATCGGAGATAACATTTTAGGCATTAAATGCAGATGAATTTTACTGACGCTGTTATGATTAATTTTTTACTGCTGAGATCCTCCATGCGCCTCCAGCTGTAAAAAGTGTTATTTAGTACCCTACGTTTAAACTCACCCATACACGTGTCTCAATCATGGCCATAAAAATTGCACCGATGAACCACTATAAAAACCGTCATAACCCTTTTACCATCACTTTTTTACTTTTGCCAAGATCTAAAAAGCACATTTCTCCCCCAAATCTTCATCGCCTTCTTCAATCTTCAACTTTTTAAGGTTTACCGTTTTCCAAGGTTAGTACACTCCATCTTACTGCTATTTTCTTCTTGTTGGTATCTTTTACTGTATTATCATGGCTTCTACTCCAAGTACTGGCCAAGAACATGCAAAGACTTCTTCGTCAAATACCGCTGACATTCCAGAAGTTAGCACGATGGCTTCATCATTGACAAGTGAATATTTAGATGGCTTAAAGATTGCCTTCCGCCATCTCAATCAATACAACCCTGTTCTTCCCACCAACAGACAAACTACTGACAACCCTCATGAAGGGAAAATTACTTTATACGCTTTACAAATTACCCACGACAACCTCCGTGTTCCCCTTACTAACTTCCTTCTTCACCTTCTTAGATATTATAAGGCCAGTCTTACTCAGATGCATCCCCATGGCCTTCAAAAAACCATCCTTTTTGAAATGTACTACAATGCTATTAATATAAAGCCTCGCATTAAAGTTTTTATCTCTTTGTTTAGAATTCACACAATTAGTGACTGATGGCTTACTATTGATAGTAAGAAAAATAATCATTTTGTTGGTACGAATAGAGTTTCAAATTTGAAGGACTGGAAAAGTCCATTTTTCTTTGTTGATGAGACTGTTATTCCGGAGGAGTACTCCGTTATCCGGGAATGGGGTGCTATTGATGCTGGTGTGGGAAAGGGTGTTAAAATTTCTCCTGCAGAGCAGCGGATAGTAAATAGCTTGAAAGAGATCCGCCTTCCGCCCAGATCATACGAAAGGTATGAAGGAATTCTTGTGCTATGCAAAGTGAGTTAAGAGTGGCCGAGCAATTCTGTGCCAGTACTCCGTGAGAAAAACCAGGGTAGGATGGGATATGATCATCCTACTATATATAAATACATGTCTATTGCTTGTCACATTTGCTTATATTGTTGTTTATGTTTTTGCAGCCAACTCCGTGATGCAGGTTCGTTCTGCTCTCTTATCCGTTGATCTTGATGATGACGTGGAGGTCAATGCTCGTGACAAAACTGCTGAAGAGCTAGAGGCAGAGAGAGCTGCAGTTGAGGCTAAAGCTGCTGCTGATGCTATTGCTGCTGAAAAGGGTGAAGGAGTAATTGTTAGCTACTCTGATAGTGAGTCCGGGTCTGAACAAACAGACACTGAACGGACATCAGATGATACCACCACCGCCGATCAACAAACATCAGGTTCAGTTGACCTCACGGGTGAAACTAACCCCACTCCTCCTCCAACCCAAAAGACAAGAAAGAAGAGCATAGGCTCTAAAAGGGCGAAGAGTACAGAGGAGGGCAAAAAGCAGAAACGCAGAAGAAGTATGCCCATTCTGCTCGCACACAATTTTTTTAACTGTTATATTTATTCATAATGCTAATTTGTTTTTGTTAGTGATTTTAGCAGAATCTGATGATAGCCAAGGGAAGGCTACTGAGGGCGGTGAACGGGTGCCAGAGGAAAATCTTGAAAGTGAAGGAGAGAAGGGCCCGAAAACTCTTGATCCAAACTTTACTCCATTCGAGGAATTTGAATTTCATGAATATAGGCCGGAAGGCAACTCTGCTTATCATTCTCCTCCTCCTAATATCACTAACCCAGCTATCACATCCTCCAATGTTCAAGAGTCAACTCTTCCTGCTCATGTGAGGGCATTGCAGGCCATCATTGCAAACCCTGCTACTAAGGATAAAGAATTTGCAACTCTTCTTCAGGTATGAATGATAAGACCATCTGCATGTATATGCTTGTAATTTATTGACGTGAGTTGCCTGAAATTACTCATAAATTTTTTTTTCTTGTACAGGGTTGTGTTATTCCTGAGCTAAAACCCCAATTCACCGCTCTCCACTCTGATCAACTCAGGGAATCAACTATGGCAGCTCATGTACTACTAACCAATCATCTGGACTCTGTGCTGCAACTGCAGAAGCATCAGGAGTCTATTCTTGCTATAGCCCGTAAAGATATAACTGAAGGTGCAAATGCTCGTAAGAGAGCTGCTGATGCTGAGCGTGCCTTGAGTGATGCTCAGAAAATAATAAAGGCTAGAGAAGTTGAGCTAAAAAGTGCTCAAGATGTCGCTGTTGTTCTGAAAGGGGAAAGGGATGCTGAGAAGAAAAGACTTGAAGAGGAGTAGGTAAAAGTAAGCGAGCTGGAGAAGCAGCTGAGTGCAGAGAGGGAAAAATCTGCTGAGCTTCTCCGGAAGGTGGAGGAAGGCGAGGGTAATTTTACTGAGCTTAAGAAGGGGATACCAGGTGTGATAGTGAAGGTGCTTGGATCCACTCTTGTGGGGAATCCCTACAATGATTACATTGATGCTATATGCATCCATGCTATTGCTGATGTAACAGATAAACTGACCAGACGCCTTGCTCCAAACATGTCTCTCCTACTGCTATTACAAATCTGATGCCTCTTGGAACCCTGGAGAAGGTTGAAGAAGCCAGAGACAGATTGATTAATCTGAAGATAGATGTTTACGATGAAGTATGTAACAGAGAAGAGTCATCTGCTCAGGATGTACTTATGTACTTAATATTCAATTTTCATAAACTTGTAACCACTTCATGAGCAGACGTTTGTAATAAACATTGACAACTTTGAATTCCATAAATATGCATTGCCTTCAATGAGCCTATCTCCTTACATACTTGTTTCAATTATTTTGTTGTTTCATGCTTAGAATAAATCTGTGATTCACTGAAGCATATAATAAATTTGCTATGTACAATTGTACACTGTAAAACTGAGCAAAGCACTGTGATAATTATTTATGGTAATTTGGTTTTGGACGTTTTATAGTGTTAAGTTCAGCTGAATGAGCAACACTTAAAAAATTCACTTTGTAAACATTATGTTTTTAATCATGCTGTAAGATATTCATATTTTGTTATATGCATTCGTCATCAAATTAATGAGGAATAATAATTATGAAGTATTTTTGAAGAGTGATTACAAAATAATCTTTCCTTCATACGCTTTCCGTCATAAAGTATATGAGGAAGAATTTTTTGAAATATTACATAAATATTAGTTATGAGTTAGTGACTTGTCCGTCATACGCCTTCCGTCATAAAGTATATGAGGAAGAATTGCTAAATATTTTTGCCTTTATATATAAAATATAGAACTTCGTTCTGTGAAGTAAGTTTTTTATAATGTTTGTCATGACAAGTATCTGAGTTTTGTATCATGCCTCGGTGTGTTCTAGTAAAACTTTAAACGTTTTCTAGACGATCCCTTGTGCCTTTTGCTGGCCGGCACAAAAGCTTCCTCCATCGGAGGTACTTTAAAAATACAATCCTTCTGTGGGCAGGTTATAAATGTAATGTTTTACATTTGTCACTGGCAGCACTTTGTTTAAGAAAAATATAAAATTTATTGTTCGGTACTGTGCAGTACATAAACGATTGATGACGAATTTAGGTGGATCAAGCCTAATTAGTACACCATGAATGTTTAATGTATGCAATTGCTAACATTAGCACTGTAAAATAACTACAATGGTTTATAGTAAATTGATAAAAGTTGCTCTTCATATAATGCGAAAATATGTTCTTCAAATGCCAAACATTTGTATTTTGGCATGAATACAATGATTGTAAAAGACAATGTCTTCATAAAAATGCTAAAAAACTGCTCTGATAATAAACTTTTGTTCTTTATAACATGCTGAGATTTGCTTCTTCACACGCCGAGCGCACAGCGCTATCCGGCCTACACACTTGATTATGGAATGAAAAACTCCTGAACCTCATCATCACCAAACAACCGATCATGCTTTCTCCGGTTTACTTTACCTTCTGGTAAGTTCACAAATGTGGATCTCTCCCTAGCCAGTGCCACATACTGTGAATGTATGGCGGCTACTCCGTTAGGAGTTGGGAACCTGATCTCTGCATGAGCTGTCGATGTTATCGCTCCGAATTTAGCCAACGCTGCCCTTCCAAAAAGGACATTAAATCGAGAATTGCCTTCTATGATTGTGAAATCGATTGTTTCTGTTCTCAACAATGGGAATGTGCCCATAACAACTTCCAAACGAATCTGCCCCATGGCATTTATCGGTTCTCCCGTTAATCCAGAAACTTTCAACCTCGTTCGCCTAGCTCTGCCCTGCACATGCCTTGGAAAAGTCATCAAGCAATGCCAGTAAATGATGTCAGCTTCACTTCCGGTATCTGTGTAGATACAGTTGATAAACTTATTTGCTATCTCTGCTGAAATGTGTGATGACCCGGAAATTTCCAACCAAATTTAAACTTTAGTCTTTATATGTATCCGACACGATAAGCAAAATCTGTAATGTTAAGTCTCGAAAGTTTGAAATCTATATTCATGTAATCAAGTTACCATTTGACCATGCCTGACGATTCACAAACATTTATGTGTACATAGATGTGTGTATATAATACTTATTAAGTGAAGGCGTTAACAAGGTATTAGATATATAATAATTTACAAGAATGTATTTTGTTTCAATATAAGTTTATTATGCTTATCGATGGATTTAGAGGAAAATATCAAATGATTGATTTATAAGATACATTAAATTAGAATGAAGAGTCTCTGTTATGAGGTCCACTTTGAATTAGGAAACCCTTGCTTTTAACGGTATTCGGAATATTTGGAAAAGTGATTGTATATAAGAACAAAAGTGTTAATTATTGAGGATTAGACAAAAAGTTGGTGGAGGATTGAATTTCATAACCCTTGTTATTTGATTCGATCGATACTAAGTTATTTTATTTAGAAAGTTTAAGGGAACTAAAATAAACGTTAGCGTATAAAGGAATTATAGGTTTAGAGTGTAAACGTTACGTGTTTTATGTTTTTAAAATAGACTTTGAACTATTATTAGTTTGAAAAACTAAATATAATATTATTACGTTAATATTTCCATTATATACGATATATACGAGTTTATTTTTTTATTAAAATGAAAATATATATATATATTTTACGAGATGATGAATTATTATATTATAATTAGTCAACAAACGTTTTGATCTAAACTAATATCATTAAAATTGTTTTGATAAATAACGAGATTATGGTTTATAAAAGTAAATAACCAAAATACTCAAAAGATTAAGTTACACTTTGAGTGGGTTAATTTTTCATTTATTTAAGTCTATATTTTGATAAAGGTACGAGTCATAAAACGTCATGATTTAAAATAATATATTTTGATAAACAACGAGTCACTAATTTATAGAAGTAAATGACCACAACGCTCAATTTTATAAGTTATATTTTTATAAAGGAAATTTATTGATGAGTAAGTCTAATTTTTGTAAAAGGTACACGTCGTGTAACGTAAAAGGCTAGTTTTCTAAACGTACGAAAGTGCGCTCGAAAAACAGAAAGCGGTACATGAGTCGTGAGACCACGACCGTGTCATTTTTGTAAAAATTATAATTTTACCAGGAGCGTAAATATAATATAATATTTAATTAATTCTAAAGATTAAATATATTATATATTAATGTCGGCAACATTTTTTTTCATTTTTTTGCTAGTGTATATGAGCAAGTTGGGGGAGGCCACAATTCCTTTAAAAAGGCGAACGTACTCCATTCGTGATTCATTTTTTTTTTCTTTCTTCTCTGCATCTATCTACTTCTATATCTTACTCCGTATTATATATTTAATTTATATTATTTTCATTATTATTATTAAGATTAATATTAGTATTATTATTATTATTATTATTATTATTATTATTATTATTATTATTATTATTATGTATTATACATAAAATACTACGACAAGGGATACGCGCGAGCTATTGTAACATGGGTTTTATGAGTGGGATAGGACTAAGGAAATTATGAGTTATAGCTATGGAGGTGATGGGTAATGTTCATGGGTATGCTCATGAGGTCAATCTAGTGTTTATCATCTTTGTCGTACCTTTCCTGCAATATTGAATCTCAATATTGATACGTGAGTACTCGTAAATTAAATTTTATATACTAATAGTGTATCCCTGACTAGTGCTCGAGAAAATAGGATTATGCATACTTGTACTTTTGATATTGCCTTTAGATAGGTTATGTTGAATCTTGAATTAGTTACATCTGCGATTGAGATAAGATATAAGATATGCATGTCCTTGGAAAGTTAGCGAAAAATTAAGAACTTTTCCTTTAGATACCGAATGATTTTAACAGATAGATTAGAAGTTATAGCCGATTGAAGTTTTGTAAAAATGATTATTATTATCGTCGTTATTATCGTCGTTCCAAATTTTATCAAATTATTATTATTATTAATACCATTTTTCAATAAAAGTATTATCTTTAAAAATTATTATTTTTATTATTATTATAGTTATTATCGTTATAGTTATAATTAGTATTATTATTATTATCATTAAAAAAAATAGTTATTAGTATTATCATTATCATAATTATTAGTATTATTATAATTAGAACTAGTATTAGTAACACTTATTTATTATGATTACTATTATTATTATTAAAATAAACGCGATATAAAAGACGATTTAAAAACTATTAACAAATTGATTAGGAAATAATAAGTATGAGTATCATGATGAAATTAAATTATTGTAAGATAATGATTTAGATAAAATTATCGTTTTTATTATTTTTATCATTTCTATTATTATTAAAAGTATCGTTAGTATTAAAACTATCGTTTTATCAAAATTATCATTTTAATAGAAATGTCATTGTTATTATAAAATTTTATTTATTAATAAATGAATTATGTTATTTACTCTAATAAATCTTTTAAAAAATATTTTAAATATAAAATGACGATGTTCAAACTATATAATAATCATGTATAAATTTTGGAAATCATGTTTGAGTCAAACTGACTTTTGTTGACTTTTGCACATTAATCTCGAGCATTAGGATTGTGGTACACTATGACTTGACCTAATTTGTTAGACAAATATTGACCAACACATAAATATATATAATTAATTTAGGTTCGTGAATCCAAGGCCAACCTTGCACTTGTTCAATGACGTTATATTTATTTTTTACTACGAAATACAGTATGGTGAGTTTCATTAATCCCTTTTTAAATGCTTTTGCTATATATATTTTTGGGACTGAGAATACATGCGCTGCTTTTATAAATGCTTTACGAAATAGACACAAGTAATCGAAACTACATTCTATGGTTGGATTATCAAATCGAATATGCCCTTTTTATTAAGTCTGGTAATCTAAGAATTAGGGAACAGACACCCTAATTGACGCGAACTCTAAAGATAGATCTATCGGGCCCAACAAGCCCCATCCAAAGTACCGGATGCTTTAGTACTTCGAAATTTATATCATGTCCGAAGAAGGATCCCGGAATGATGGGGATATTCTTATATACATATTGTGAATGTCGATTACCAGGTGTTCAATCCATATGAATGATATTTTGTCTCTATGCATGGGACGTATATTTATGAGAACTGAAAATTGAAAATCTTGTGGTCTATTAAAATGATGGAAATGATTACTTATGTTAAACTAATGAACTCACCAACCTTTTGGTTGACACTTTAAAGCATGTTTATTCGCAGGTGTTAAAGAATTCTTCCGCTGTGCATTTGCTCATTTTAAAGATATTACTTGGAGTCTTTCATAGCATATTTCGAAGAACGTTGCATTCGAGTCATTGAGTTCATCAAAGATTATTATTAAATCAATTTATAGTTGGATAGTGGATATTATGAAATGGTATGCATGCCTGTCAATTTTCGATGTAAAGAAAGTTTGTCTTTTAAAAACGAATGCAATGTTTGTAAAATGTATCATATAGAGGTCAAATACCTCGCAATGTAATCAACTATTGTGAATCGTTTATAATGTATATGAACGGGTCCTTTCAGTTGGTATCAGAGCGGTGGTCTTAGCGAACCAGGTCTGCATTAGTGTGTCTAACTGATAAGTCGATAGTATGCATTAGTGAGTCTGGACTTCGACCGTGTCTGCATGTCAAAAGTTTTGCTTATCATTTTGTGTCGAAAATTAACTACTTATCATCCTCAGGAAATTACATGCTTATCATTTTTAGTCTAAGACACGTCTTGCTGCATTGATTGCATTAATAGTGTATAGACAAAAATTCATATCTTAGCATATCTGCTAAATCATATCTTATCGTATCTGTTACTTTAAACTTTGCCTGACATATCCCGCAAAGTCCACCGTAATCTACGAAATCTTTTGATCTATATATATATATACATACATATATATATATATATATATATATATATATATATATATATATATATATATATATATATATATATATATTCTATGTAATTAGAATACCATCCGTTAGCCAAAATCATTTCATATCGGGAAACAAAAAAAATCCTTTATCCAATCGTACGAAATGGAATTCGTCATCAGTTCAAGTCACTCAGATTCCGAAATGGAATCCCATTCAAGCTCCGAAAGCAGTGTGACCGGAATAGATCAACCAATCAGTCATCACCTATTCTGGATGAATTGGGGATGGGTTCGTAGCCTCCTCAATCATTGGAGACAAGAAGAAGGTGATCCCTTCCATCCACCACATTGCCCTCTTGACGAAGAACCTGAAGCACTTACCGGCGAACCTGTCCGAAACACCATTTTCTCGCTCATTTCCAGAGTATCGCGTCACGATTATATATTACATCAAATTTTAGATTTTATTTATCCGCTCGTCCGAACCGACAATCACCTCGGTGTAATAGAAGAAGTCAACGAGCTTCGCGCTCGGGTAGTGGCTTTGTAGAATATGGTGCAGAGATTACAAACACCAGCAGCAGTATCAGCAGCATAACCAGTACCACCATCATCAACGCCAACAGTACCATTACCACCTCCAACCACAACCGCGTCGTAAACCTCAACTTCACAATCTGTCCCACGAGCATCAACGTCATACGCACCATAGATACCAAGGAGTACCAACAACAATAACTGACGAAGTATTAATTCATAACTTCATTGGAGAAACATTCCGCGGCGATTATGTAATCTCTAAAGTCTTAGAGATTATCTAATCTAGCCCTAACTATAAATCAGTTAAGCGAACCAAAATGATAGAAGGAAGAGTAGAAACCCTAACAAAAATGGTCTGTGATTAACAAGCTAAACTTGCTTTACCAACAGCATCAACAGTACCGTCAGCGTTACCAGCATCGTCAGTACAGTCAACATCCGAATCAACAACACAGATAACATCACAAACTCCGTCAGTTCAAGAATCACTGTGGACATCATTGCGAATCAATAACGTGTATATTGTATCAACGAGTTATGAAGAATTAACTCATTCCCTCTGAAGAAATTATATGTATATTATATATATATATATATATATATATATATATATATATATATATATATATATATATATATATATATATATATTGAAATAAATCTTTCCGTGCTAAGCTATTGTGTGTGAATCATAACTACTCGGTTAATTCATATTACAAATATGCAATAATGTACATCCTTCGGTCGCAACTTAACCAGCGTTAACTACAATCTCTGTCGCAATTCAACAAATTCTAATTCATAATAAGTCAAGTATATATTTGATTTTACACTTTCATTATCGATGTACCCAAAACTTTTCAGATAACATCATTCGTACTTTACGAAATTCACAAGAATTCCACGAACCGAACATCATACATCAACAAATAACGAAGTATTGATTCATAATTTCAATGTCATTAAAGAAATACTGCGTAAAAGTTATGTACTTTTTAAAGCCTTTAGGGATTATTCAATTCTAGTTTCAACCGTAAATCAAATGAGTTTAATTTAACATTAACTCATTAAATCTATGTTACATCTGAAGAAAATATACATATATATATTTTCATAAAGAGTGTAATAAAATTCTTTTGTACAAAATATTAGTGTGAAATTTTTAACGGGTAGGTAATACCCGAGAGATGTATAAATTCACAATTAATATGTTACATTCTTCGAATCTGATTCAGCAAATCGTCCATTATACTCCCTACTTTCACAACAATATACATTCTTTTATAGAAATCAAAACAACCATACTCATTCAAAATTTAATTACATATTCTGATTTTGAAATCTCAAAATTCAACTTGAGATATGACCAAAAATCATCACTCTTAGATCCTTACATCTTTCACAAGCTATATTTTGACTTCAAAACTGTGTTAGAACATCAAATGTATGTTAACGATTACAATCTGTGTTCAAACCCTTCGAAAATTTCCGAAGACACTTCGAATGATGAGCAATCGAGATGATGATCCAACCACATGTTACCCACAGTTATGTACCCGAAAAACTTTTGAAACCAAAGTAAAAGTTTAAACAACGTATCCGCGTCAGATTCTTTGGCATTTATTAGCAAAAATAACTTTGCGACTCATATTCAAAGTAGCTAGTTTTGTCACAGCTCCAGCAAGTCAACTTCGAATTTTCAGTCAGACTAACCTTATTATAACCTTGGGATATACACCATCGTTACCAGGGAACATTTTACATTCCACCACATTATTAGTAGATGTACCAACAACTTCATTACCCTTTGACTTTAGCCTCTCCAAAAGGTCATTATAATTATTCATTGAAACCCTATCATTTACTCATTCGCATCTTGTAATGAGAATTGTCATACGAATCATTGGGAATTAGCAATCAGTATTTTGAAATCTCGCAGCATGTCTACGCCAACATTTATATGTGTATATATAACGTCTATCTTCTGGACTTAATTTGAATGTGAAGTTTCTGAAAAACACTCCGAACTACGAATTGGTTCTCCAAAAAAAAAATGCTGATGAAGCAGCAAAAACTATAAACGACTTTAAACGGTAAAAGCTGGATGATAATGATGAAGTGTGCTGGCAAAGCGCAGAAAAAGAGAAGTTTTGGAACTGGAAAACGGATTGAGAAAAGTAGGAAGGAGGCTGTGGACAAATTACAAAGACTGAACCTGACTTCAAAGGATCCAAATGATTCAGTACCTGCTGAAGTCATTAACGAATACCTTGCTCCTGACTCTAAACCCCTGCGGACAATATTCTTCATCATCCTCTGATATTAGAAATTCTAAAATATCATCATATCTTTCATTATAAATATCTTCCATATTTCTAAAGATATTTTCTTAATTTTTCTTATTTGAAATCATTTACCTCTTCGCGCTATCTGTATTACATCATAAAAGAAACTATTTTAGTTTCTAAATTCTGAAACATTCAAGTTTAAAATAGGAATATTTTGAAGTAGTGTTGGGAACTGAAGCATGAATTAGTATAATATAATGACACTTGATCAATGTGATTATATTACAGTAAGTCATGCTGAGTTTCTAAATGGAACGTGATGATTCACAGATCATAACATCATCATGTGCCATGTTATGCGAATCTTGTATTCTATTTAACCTCTAAAATATCAAGAAAATATTTCTTGATGATTCGGCCTTTTCCAAGGTATTCTAGTAATTTGACAAGACAAGATCGTGCCATCACAATTTTCTTCCTAGAACATTAACAATGTCCATTCCGAAATTCATATCTGTGAATTCTGGACCATTACAAGCGGTGCTTAATCGCAAGAAGAAGAAACAAAAGGACAAAATTCCGAAATAGAAATTGGGGTATAAATTGCAGCAAATAAAAGAGAGCATTAACTGTGGATGACAATGATTATAGAAGACAGAAGCAGGGACTTCAAAATATAAGGGAAGATATAAAACCCAAAAACCATCCAGAAACTACAGACCGTGCATATCAATACGTATTGCAACGTAAAGACACGGGAAAATTAACAACACTATAACCCCAAGATAATAGTAGGAGTAAATAAAATCCTCCGGTGGTAGATGAAAGAGAAGGATGACAGATGTAAAAATTATGAGTATATCAAGGATCAAAATAGGATGGAGCATATTGATAAATACTTTAAGGTATGAATTGAGGAAGAAAGAATAGAAGATGTGAGTTGTAAGGAAATGGAGAGGGTGAATTTATGGACAGAGTAATCGAAGAAGATTATCGCGTATAACCAAAAAGAATCCTAATCTCCTTAATTACCGACGTATCAAATCTTATTATGAAGATCTTCTTCTAAATTCCTTAAATTCCGGAAATCAATCTTGACTACGCCACCGGTTAAGTCAAACCTGCATTTATTCATTTTCACTTTTAAGTGATAGCTTCATTCGTGCTCTTCGCAAAAACAAATTTTTTTTATCTATATTACACAATAATGATAAAACTCTATTTATCAACTCATATTTGTCATGAAAAAGTTCTTATTATTATCCATGACGACCCCTATCAAATTTTGGGGACGAAATTTCTTTAACGGGTAGGTACTGTGATGACCCGGAAATTTCCAACCAAATTTAAACTTTAGTCTTTATATGTATCCAACACGATAAGCAAAATCTGTAATGTTAAGTCTCGAAAGTTTGAAATCTATATTCATGTAATCAAGTTACCATTTAACCATGCCTGACGATTCACAAACATTTATATGTACATAGATGTGTGTATATAATACTTATTAAGTGAAGGCGTTAACAAGGTATTAGATATATAATAATTTACAAGAATGTATTTTGTTTCAATATAAGTTTATTATGCTTATCGATGGATTTAGAGGAAAATATCAAATGATTGATTTATAAGATACATTAAATTAGAATGAAGAGTCTCTGTTATGAGGTCCACTTTGAATTAGGAAACCCTTGCTTTTAACGGTATTCGGAATATTTGGAAAAGTGATTGTATATAAGAACAAAAGTGTTAATTATTGAGGATTAGACAAAAAGTTGGTGGAGGATTGAATTTCATAACCCTTGTTATTTGATTCGATCGATACTAAGTTATTTTATTTAGAAAGTTTAAGGGAACTAAAATAAACGTTAGCGTATAAAGGAATTATAGGTTTAGAGTGTAAACGTTACGTGTTTTATGTTTTTAAAATAGACTTTGAACTATTATTAGTTTGAAAAACTAAATATAATATTATTACGTTAATATTTCCATTATATACGATATATACGAGTTTATTTTTTTTATTAAAATGAAAATATATATATATATTTTACGAGATGATGAATTATTATATTATAATTAGTCAACAAACGTTTTGATCTAAACTAATATCATTAAAATTGTTTTGATAAATAACGAGATTATGGTTTATAAAAGTAAATAACCAAAATACTCAAAAGATTAAGTTACACTTTGAGTGGGTTAATTTTTCATTTATTTAAGTCTATATTTTGATAAAGGTACGAGTCATAAAACGTCATGATTTAAAATAATATATTTTGATAAACAACGAGTCACTAATTTATAGAAGTAAATGACCACAACGCTCAATTTTATAAGTTATATTTTTATAAAGGAAATTTATTGATGAGTAAGTCTAATTTTTGTAAAAGGTACACGTCGTGTAACGTAAAAGGCTAGTTTTCTAAACGTACGAAAGTGCGCTCGAAAAACAGAAAGCGGTACATGAGTCGTGAGACCACGACAGTGTCATTTTTGTAAAAATTATAATTTTACCAGGAGCGTAAATATAATATAATATTTAATTAATTCTAAAGATTAAATATATTATATATTAATATATAATAAAAAACGTGTTATGTGTAAAGATATGAATGTCGGCAACGTTTTTTTTCATTTTTTTGCTAGTGTATATGAGCAAGTTGGGGGAGGCCACAATTCCTTTAAAAAGGCGAACGTACTCCATTCGTGATTCATTTTTTTTTTCTTTCTTCTCTGCATCTATCTACTTCTATATCTTACTCCGTATTATATATTTAATTTATATTATTTTCATTATTATTATTAAGATTAATATTAGTATTATTATTATTATTATTATTATTATTATGTATTATACATAAAATACTACGACAAGGGATACGCGCGAGCTATTGTAACATGGGTTTTATGAGTGGGATAGGACTAAGGAAATTATGAGTTATAGCTATGGAGGTGATGGGTAATGTTCATGGGTATGTTCATGAGGTCAATCTAGTGTTTATCATCTTTGTCGTACCTTTCCTGCAATATTGAATCTCAATATTGATACGTGAGTACTCGTAAATTAAATTTTATATACTAATAGTGTATCCCTGACTAGTGCTCGAGAAAATAGGATTATGCATACTTGTACTTTTGATATTGCATTTAGATAGGTTATGTTGAATCTTGAATTAGTTACATCTGCGATTGAGATAAGATATAAGATATGCATGTCCTTGGAAAGTTAGCGAAAAATTAAGAACTTTTCCTTTAGATACCGAATGATTTTAACAGATAGATTAGAAGTTATAGCCGATTGAAGTTTTGTAAAAATGATTATTATTATCGTCGTTCCAAATTTTATCAAATTATTATTATTATTAATACCATTTTTCAATAAAAGTATTATCTTTAAAAATTATTATTTTTATTATTATTATAGTTATTATCGTTACAGTTATAATTAGTATTATTATTATTATCATTAAAAAAATAGTTATTAGTATTATCATTATCATAATTATTAGTATTATTATAATTAGAACTAGTATTAGTAACACTTATTTATTATGATTACTATTATTATTATTAAAATAAATGCGATATTAAAGACGATTTAAAAACTATTAACAAATTGATTAGGAAATAATAAGTATGAGTATCATGATGAAATTAAATTATTGTAAGATAATGATTTAGATAAAATTATCGTTTTTATTATTTTTATCATTTCTATTATTATTAAAAGTATCGTTAGTATTAAAACTATCGTTTTATCAAAATTATCATTTTAATAGAAATGTCATTGTTATTATAAAATTTTATTTATTAATAAATGAATTATGTTATTTACTCTAATAAATCTTTTAAAAAATATTTTAAATATAAAACGACGATGTTCAAACTATATAATAATCATGTATAAATTTTGGAAATCATGTTTGAGTCAAACTGACTTTTGTTGACTTTTGCACATTAATCTCGAGCATTAGGATTGTGGTACACTATGACTTGACCTAATTTGTTAGACAAATATTGACCAACACATAAATATATATAATTAATTTAGGTTCGTGATTCCAAGGCCAACCTTGCACTTGTTCAATGACGTTATATGTATTTTTTACTACGAAATACAGTATGGTGAGTTTCATTAATCCCTTTTTAAATGCTTTTGCTATATATATTTTTGGGACTGAGAATACATGCGCTGCTTTTATAAATGCTTTACGAAATAGACACAAGTAATCGAAACTACATTCTATGGTTGGATTATCAAATCGAATATGCCCTTTTTATTAAGTCTGGTAATCTAAGAATTAGGGAACAGACACCCTAATTGACGCGAACTCTAAAGATAGATCTATCGGGCCCAACAAGCCCCATCCAAAGTACCGGATGCTTTAGTACTTCGAAATTTATATCATGTCCGAAGAAGGATCCCGGAATGATGGGGATATTCTTATATACATATTGTGAATGTCGATTACCAGGTGTTCAATCCATATGAATGATATTTTGTCTCTATGCATGGGACGTATATTTATGAGAACTGAAAATTGAAAATCTTGTGGTCTATTAAAATGATGGAAATGATTACTTATGTTAAACTAATGAACTCACCAACCTTTTGGTTGACACTTTAAAGCATGTTTATTCTCAGGTGTTAAAGAATTCTTCCGCTGTGCATTTGCTCATTTTAAAGATATTACTTGGAGTCTTTCATAGCATATTTTGAAGAACGTTGCATTCGAGTCATTGAGTTCATCAAAGATTATTATTAAATCAATTTATAGTTGGATAGTGGATATTATGAAATGGTATGCATGCCTGTCAATTTTCGATGTAAAGAAAGTTTGTCTTTTAAAAACGAATGCAATGTTTGTAAAATGTATCATATAGAGGTCAAATACCTCGCAATGTAATCAACTATTGTGAATCGTTTATAATGTATATGAACGGGTCCTTTCAAAATGATCACTAGTTGTACGGACAACGCCCAATTCTGAATTGGCTGAAAGATAATTGGAGCATATCTCCAGCTGTCCAAATTGCTGTTTGATGATTCACCTTCTTCATAATGACTGTCGTTGATCCAAACCATCCTGATTACAACTTCTGGAGTTGGCTCACGCTCCGTGACCCGGTCTCCGTACTGCGGTTGGTTCCGATTATCTCTTCCAATATGTTGCTCTCTTCTGTTCTCTCCACGGTGTCCTCTGTTACCATCATTCCTTTGCCACGCAAATTTCCTGCGAGGATCATTCCTCCTGTACTGTTTGCCAGGCAATAAATGATTCGGTTCTCCTGCCTTGATTTTCGCTATAATTTCTCTCATCAAATATTTGCAATTGTCCGTATCATGGCCCCAAGCTTCATGGAAATCGCACCACAACTCACTCTTTGGACCCTCCCTTTCCTCCATAGGTGTTGGAGCATTGAAAGTGGTCCGAATTGGTTCAGTGAAGAGGATCTCTTTCGGAGTTTTGGTAAGCGCCATTATCAACGGGTGCCTTTCTATTGGCCTTCTGTTGTGGTGAAAATCATTAGGGTGATTGTTTCCTCTCCATCCTCCATTTGAATTGTCATTCCTTCTCTTATTTCTATCAAAATACCGCCCCTCGTTGTGCGGCTTGCTACTGCTGCCAGTATTAAACTTGTTCAACCCACGCTCACCAGCTCGAACATGCCTCTGTGTAACCTCTAACGCCTGATGCAATGTTTTTGGCAAGTCATACCGTAATGCATGAACAAGTGCACTAAACCGCCGCTGGTCCAGACAGAAAATGAAACCAGATACAAGCTGTGATTCTGGACAATCAGGAATTTTCTGTGCTTCAAGTGTATAACGCTTCATAAAATTGCTCAAAGATTCGTTATGATGCATTATGATCTCGTGTGCATCAAGATGTGTCAGAGTACAGCTCCGGAGATTTTAGTATTGCATCACAAATTTTGCTCTCAAATCAAGAAAACTGGTAATACTCCTTGGTGGCAAACTAGCAAACCATTCGCGTGCCATTTTCTGCAGTACCATAGGAAACATATGGCACGCAGTTTCATCCTCCCAATGCTGCAACCTCATAACACCTTCAAACATAGTCAGAAAATATTCCGGATCTGTTGTGCCATCATAAACTCCAATTGTTGGTATAGCAAGATTTCTGGGCAATGGATAATTAGCAATTCGATCAATGAAACACTGTGTAGATTCTGCCATGGCTGGCGGCTTGGTGGCTTGCTCTCCAGTAATGAGGGTAAAGAAATTGTCCACGGCCACAGCACAGACGGCTGGCTGCGCTAAGCGTTGCTTATATTTTGCCGGAGCTGTCTGCTTAAGAATGCCATTTAAAAGCAACACTGCCTGCTTCTCTGACATGAACTCATCTTTGTCAATTTCATCATCAGAGTCATTATTATCATAGCTCAGGTCATTATCATCCCCAGAATCATCAATAAGACTGCCCAGCTTGTCGAGTAGCCTGGATAACTTGTATTTTGATATAGATTGCCTTTTCATTATTTGCTTGTCTTTGCCATCCGCCATCCGCCGAAAAGGTATAAATGATGTACATTGCCGTGGTTGCATCAATGGTCGTCGCTCTAGATTAGTAACAAAATTTGAAAGTCTTTCTACACTTTTGGCTGTCGTTTCTTCGATTACTGGCCTTTTCTCCGAATTAGTTGCCAAATGTTTAAGACTTTCTGTAGTTTCAGCAACTGTTTCTTCAATCGTACCATCTAGTGGCGGAACAGGTACATCTTCAACAGTTATCATGTCATCAGTTGATGGATTGTTGACTGCTTCAAGTACAAATGGAGCTTCAGTTGTTTTTGTTCCTTTTCCGTTTTGTGCGTTCTTTGCATTAGTGGATGGTGCAGTGACCCGAAC